>NW_015641041.1:1541170-1546127 GCF_001515625.1 Sinocyclocheilus rhinocerous | reverse complement strand
GTGGGTATAACTCTTAAGTTTGTTAGCCTTTTTGCTATGATGCTTGCTATGCTTATACAACAATAATTCGGTTTTAACTCAACAAACACGAGATCTAATTTCACCACAATATTGTGCTTTGCAACAAAACTGTTACAAGTTCAGTTACTATTTATTTCCATCAGTTGGGTTAACATTAAACGACAGTCAAATTAGTCGTCGCGCACATCCCTAGTGTATATACACATACATATAGAGATTTTTTAAATTGAGAACAAGACAAAAGAAGCTTCAAAACGGATCATAAAAGTAGTTACATATGTATATGAAGCATACTCTATAGACTTAATACAGAGTGCAATTCTGTTCCCTTACATACTAGCCAAATTTCTTTATTTCTTTATTATGAGCGAATAAATGAATGAAACCGATCTTTTCAATCAACTGAAAACCAGTTCACAGTTCACAAAACCAGTCTTAATTATTCATTTATTAGATGAAAGAATCAGATTTACTCAAAAAATTTATTTCGTTCACAAAATCAGTCAAATTTTTTAATTCAATGATTTGCTCGTTCATTCGTTCGTTCGTTCGTTCATTCATTCATTCAACTCAATGATTCGTTCTCAGTTTTGACTCACTTTACAAAGCTATCGTATTACTTCAAAGTCTTTCTTGTTTTGTGTTTCACAGATAGTTTGGGAACAACAAAGGTGAGTAAATGATGACAGAATTTCCATTATTTGGCGAAATAAACTCAGTTTAAGATAGCACACACACACATCGCGTACGCCAACAATCGCTGCAATAATTCAGCATATCTTCCCCCATCATGAGAAATCTGGCATCAGCAGCATAATGATTTTCTCTCAATCTCGCCATCCATTTGAATCATTCTGTCATTCTCTCTTTCTCCACCCACTGCTGATGGTTTAATCATGACAGAGAGAGCGAGAGAGAGATGGAGCTCTTTTATCAAGAGCCTGTGTGGATTATGTGAGATTCTTTTCCTTCAAGTCTCTGGACTTTACATAATGCCTGACATTGTTTGAACAGAAGGGATGACATCAACATGATCATCAATAATTCAAGATGCCGAAAATCACCAATAACTCCTGACGAGTTGAGGATTGAGAACCGGTTTTGAAAGCAGCTGAATCTAAAGCAGCACGGAAAAAGAAATGATCCTGACGAGTTGTGAGTTTGCTGTCTGAATCTAATGTGACGAGAGAGAAATAATGAGCAGCACAATGTAATAAAATACTATTAAATAAAATAAACAGACATATTTCTATTGCACTGTTCACAACAACAAAACATCATGACAAGTGTAGTCCGATTCAAGAATGAACGACTCAGATCTTTTTAACGAATCAACTCACAAACTCAGTCTAAAATGATTCACTCAATCACTGAATCAGTCTGATCGGTTATTGACTCATTGAACCACAAATCATTCTTTTCATTTATATTTGAATCAAAATATACAGTTATTGTGTTATTTGCACTTAAGTTTGTGACTTAAATTGGCCTAACTAAAGTGGTTTATGCAACAAGATGTAATTAAAAATAAATTAGGAACAGAGATGTGTTTATTAAATAACACTTAAAATATTTTACCAAAAATTTCTATTGTTTATATTTTATATATAGTTGTAGTAGTATAGTTTTTATTGCATATAAAATATTACTAAACTAATATCTATCTATCTAGTTAAAAATTTATTATAATAAACATTTGTATACACACACACACACACACACATATATATACCTACATATACATATGTACTGTATACATATATATTTAATATATTATAATATGCACGACATAGGCGTATATTTATATTTCTGCCGGTGGATGCCCAACCTCCCCTCCAGCGAGGGGCCTCCGCTCTTCTCAGCATCTGTGTTCAATCCCACGGCTGTGAGCAGCAGATGTGATATCGGCGGGGAGGAGACGTTCGGATACTGTTTAAACACAGAAATGAGAGACGCTCCGTCTCGCAGAATCACTGAGCAGACGTCACCCACATCTGCCCATCAGGACACGAGCACATGACACACACACACACTACTAAACAAAATTACAGCAGCTCTCCACTTTCCCCAGCTTGTTTAGCCAACAAGCAGCAGGCAGGTTTCTACGCCTTCCGGGTGAATAATTCACAATCACTGAGGGTCACAGAGGAATTAAACTGATGGCCGTACAGCAAAAACACTTCTGAGGCCACATGCTCACTTATTGCATAGTCTTAGAGCGCATTTACACTTGCATACGGCTATAACCGCTGAAATCATCTGGATTTAGTCACATTTACTGATAGAAAGCATTCCTCCTTTCTGAAAACATCTAATAATAATAACATGCCGCTAATGTTGCAAATTATACAGGTTCGTGTTTCAGACTGATTCAAACCAGTAACTCGCCTTTTTGAACTGTTCATCAAGAAAACCGATTCATAAGAATCATTTGCTCATATCCAACCCATTTTGAAAACTTCCATATGAAATTTCTTTCATAATTTGGAGTGAATCCCAACTTAAAAAATTCATGTTTAATTCAACGTGTTACTTGCTGTTATTTGTGAAATTTACTAGCAATCTCTGAGTTAAAATTGTTTCACAACTCATTCGCCAAATGTTTTTCAGTTTTTTTTTTTCACCCAGTAAAAACATAAATATACGTCATGTACACATTCTCTGAGATCTCAGTCACACAAAACGCAATGCAAGTGGTCCAAAAGCATACTCATGACAGATGTGCTGTTTTCAGGCCTGGAGTCAGTGATCATACACACACAGATGTGTGGTGTGAATCTGAAGTGGCTTGTCAGGCAGAAGCTGCTTCCAGATGGCCGACAGACTCCTGCGCCCGCGACACTTCATATGATGGACCGGGAAAACAGCGCCAAGTCTGTGAACCGCTTAGCAACAGGGTAAATCCTTGACATTTTTAAAACGCTTTAGCTGAAGAAGAGAGAAATAAAGTGAGAGAGAGAGAGAGAGAGAGAGAGAGAGAGAGGTGCCTTTTTGAGACTGTCACAGTCTAATTCTACACAATACTTGCTGCCAACAGACACACGCCCCTTTTCAGCCCAGATTTGGGGATAAAACCAGCGTCCTCCACTGAAGCAGCTAAATTATTTGTAGTATTAGTATTAAGAAGGGAAAGAGGAAAAGGAGAGGGAGGGAGATTGCGTAGTGGGCCGCAGATTTTGCAGCGGTTACGGATTACCGCTTGCTTGTAAATCCCATCAGAATGGATTGAGAGAAAATGAGAGAAAGACAGAGTAAATAGGAGAGCTCCAACCTATCCGCTCACAAATCTGTGTGCCTTGACTTTATGTGAGAGTCTCGCTCTCCTACAGCCGATCAAACTTTGACCTTCAAAGGAGAAGTTTAGAGGTTGCTCTTGTTTTAATGTCCGAAACGTGAAAAGATGAGAAGCGTTCGAGTTCATATTGAGGTCTCTGACTTTGGTATCTTGTCAAATCTGAGCACAGCTTGAGACGTTGTGGAGATCTCTTCTGAAACTCTGGAGTAGGGGTGTGCGATATGACCATTTTTGATAGTGGACGATTAAAATGTCTCCAAGATCTGCTTTTGAAGAAATATCGTAGTATTATGCTACAGCGAACACATTCTATCAGTTGCAGTTCTGGGTCCTCCGTCTCAATATACTGTACAACGCGACATACTTTCCTATCAAATGTTAACTCAGTGGTAGAGTTACACTCATGGGACACTGCACTTATTCGCAATCACAAAAGTACATTATTTGCATGTGCTTTAAAGCCTTGTCGGTTAAACATTTCATTCGCGTGCTGTTCTGACATGCGCTTTTTCTGAGCGCATACACCTGAAGTTTGCACACACTAAAAAGTCTGTCAAACAGTGCCTGATTACTGGAATAAGTTATTTTTGCGTCGTGCTAATACTGTCAAAAACACACAAGGTTTACATATAAACACAGCTGGTCATGTCTAAAGTGAAAGTAAACAGTTGAGAGAAATTCTGTCATTAAAGGGATAGTTCACCCAAAAATTTAAATTCTGTCATTATTTACTCACTCTTATGTTGTCTCAAACCTGTATTAATTTCTTTCTTGTTAGAAGATATTTTGAAGAATGTGGGTAACCAAACAGTTGCTGGTCCCCACTGACATAGGAAGGAAAAAGTAGTAGGAAAAAAATATTACGGTAGTCACTGGGGACCAGCAACTGTTTGATTACCCACATTCTTCAAAATAACTTTTATGTTCAACAGAAGAAAGAAACTCATTCAGGTCTAAAACAACTTGAGAGTGAGTAAATGAACACAGAATTTTCATTTTTGGGTGAACTATCCCTTTAATGTTAAAGGAACACGCCACTATTCTTGAAAATAGGCTCATTTTCCAACTCCCCTAGAGTTAAACAGTTGAGTTTTACCGTTTTCAGCTAAAAGTGCTACCGCCAGACCTGGAGATCGGCTGGATGGATTCGAAAACGGTAAAACTGAACTGTTTAACTCTAGGGGAGTTGGAAAATTAGCCTATTTTCAAAAATAGTGGCGTGTTTCCTTTAATAAAACAACGAAACACTCACTGCTCTTGACTGAAGAACTTTAATACAGTTGCTTTGAAGCAGTGAAGTGTATATAGTGTTTTATTTTTATATTTGTTATATTTATTTATATATGAATCTCTTAAGACAGTGTACAGCAAAATAAAAAAAGCTTATAAAACATATATATAGATAATGAATTATATCAATTACTCTACATTTTATATTATATTATTTTTTGTACAATTAATTATAATTTGTAAAAACAATAGACCATTTATACGTAATAATAAAACTTGTCTTTTTAGATGTTATCATGAGAAAATGACTCTTATGAGACATTTCTTTTAATGAATCATTCAAAACTTTAAATGTCTCAAAAAACAAAAATGGAATATATATATATATATATATATAAAAACAAGTGATAA
>NW_015641041.1:1522774-1541113 GCF_001515625.1 Sinocyclocheilus rhinocerous | reverse complement strand
TATAGTGTTTTATTTTTATATTTGTTCATTTAATTTCTTGAATGCTACTGCTAAATACACCTACTGCACCTGAAAAATAAAGCACTGTTTGTTTTATTTGTATATTATGTTTATTTGTAATGTGTATCTTTGTTCTTATTTTTTAATAACAAAGATAAAATAATGACAAAGATTTTTATATTTTGTTACTTTGTAGGGCTACTGTAGCATTCTATATAGATTTAATACGGGGTGCAATTCTATTCCCTTACATAGTGGAGGTTTCCATATTTTTCATATCTCTATCCTCCTAAGCATGGATCTGGAGATCTGGCCAGCATGAACAGATCTAAATGCTGGTGTCACATTTAACAGCACTGGTGCTTGTTCTCCAAAGCCCATTCCTGCCCTGTTCTCCAAAGCCCACTCCTGCTGCCTTCTGATCAGCGTGAGAAAGAGTTGGTTCTCATCATCTACTCCAGCGCTGGTCATCTGTGATTTCTGCACCTCCTCAGAACAATCCACAGACCTGAGGCTCTCAGCAAAGTCCATATCAAAGCCCTCATGCTGTCTGCTGAAAGAGCAAAGAGGCTTTCCTCCAGCCATAACCAGATCTGAACAAGCCCGGGATTCAGACGCCCACATGCCGGCTGATGCAAAAAAATGCAAAGAGTTCACTAGAATCACAAGCTTCGATCTGATTGGCTGCTTCACGGGATTTCAGGGAGTCAGACTCAGGACGCTCAGGACGTACATATATATATATATATATATATATAAAAACAAGTGATAAATTGTAATGTGCATTTTATATTATTATTATAACTTGTTATAATCTTTATGAAAAAAATTTGAACTGTAATTGTGACCGTTTATAAACAATTTTTTCTTTCTCGTCTCTTGTGTTTCATACAGTGTCACCAGTGTAGTCTGATTCATGAGCAAATGATTCTTATGAATCGTTTCTTTTTAATGAAGCATTCAAAAGATTCACAAACTCAAGAATTACCAGTTTGAACCAACCTGACATTTAGGCCTGTTTAAAATATAGTAAATTTAATTTCTCCTAACACAAAAAAACAACAACAAATAAATAGATTTTTTATTTTGTATTATTATTATTATTATTATTACTTATTTACTTACTAGCATAGAATTTTAATTTTAATTTTGGCCATTTATGTGTATATACAATAATTAATCCGCTTATCGTATATATAATTATTAATTATATAATCAATTTGTGAGACTTCTCATAGCAAATAAACTAGATATTCATAAGCAAAACTGCATTGGACTCGTATTCTGTGAAAGAACTGGTACTTGTTGCGTGCTGGTCTATTGTGGCATCACCAATTTCAGATATACCTGCCTCTGAACAACACATAAGAAAGCAAAGCGCTGTTGGTCAGTGTCGATCAGACGCTCTCTCTTCCACTGTAAGTGGCCTGAATAAGCTATAAGCGGACCTCAGATGAGCTACCTGCTTTCACAGTCAGAAACAGCATGTCCCGCAATCAAACGCTCTCCCGAGGATTTTACCCAGCAGAAACATTTCCAATAAAGCTCTGCCATCTCTGACAAGCAGCCATTTCCTCTCGTTGGTTTTGGAGTCTGAAAGCGACATAATAGAGTTTTATGAGGTGTGAAGATGGGGATATATTTGATCACACACTGTGGCCCAAAAGGACTCTCACTGTCTGTCTCACTCCGTCTCTGTGTGTCTCTCTGTGGGGCGCGACAGCAGCATGACGGAACCTACTGAAGCTTTACTTGCTTCATTTTACCAGCACATTAAAGGTTTGTCAGTCCCTTAAACCTGAAACCAAACACTCTAAAACAAACTGAAGCGAACCACACTGATAAACGACGATTAAACGTTTCTTCGCTATTTGTTCCACGACTCACCATGATGAATTCATTCATCACGAATGTTGGACTGTGATTCATATTCAGAGTTCAGTTATCAAACTGATGAAGATCATATCAATTAATCTCCAAGCTTGTTAGAGTTACAGCTCAGCTTACATCTACACTTTCATAAAGTTTAGTCTAGACCTGAGAATGTATATTTTTAAGCAACGTGAGTTGATTTGAACAAACCTTGTTTATTGCTAATCAATGAGGCATCCAGCCATTCCTGTCATCTCTTTATTAACCTGTGCACAGAAGATCAGAGAAAGGAAGGAAAAAATGTGTTCAGACACTCACAGCTGTCCGTTCCTGCCAAATGAGTCCATTTATACAACATGTTAGTGAAGATTTATGAACTCAACTCTAAAAAATAAAGTCTCAAGATGATTTTTTTAGCTTGATGAATAAGAACCTTCTGACGTTTCTATAGTACCAAAGGACATTGTTCTGAAGTTGCTATCACTTTTAAAAATAAAGTTTCCAAAAGTGGTTTTTTGCAGTGATGCCATAGAACAGCCACTTTGGGTTCCCCAAAGAACCTTTGAAGGAACAGTTCTTAAAATAACCATTTTTTCCTTAAACTTTTCTCAAAAAGTTCTTTATTATATTTGATGGTTCCATGAAGAATCTTTAATATCCATTTCACAAATGTTTCTTTATAATGGAAAATGGTTCTTCATAAGACGACGTTGAACTTTTTTTATTTTTAAGATTGTTTCATTGAAGTTAGGAAAAAAAAATACCCTATCCATCATTTGGAAAACACCTTCTCAGCTGCCTAGCAATGCCTTAGAAACCATTTAGAACCAACCCACGAATACCCTAGTAACTGCACAACAACACCCTAGCAACCACCATAGCAACTACCCCAAAAATCACAACAATGTTCATCTAACCATCTATCCATCTATTAATCCATTCATCTAACCTTCTAACCATCCATCTAACCATCTATCCCTCCATTCATCCAACCATCAAACATCCACCTATCCAACTACCTAGCCATCATCCATCCATCCAACCATCTAACAATCTAACCATCCATCCATCAAACATCCACCCATCCATTTAACTATTTAACCATCATCCATCCATCCATCTGACCATCCATCCATCTAACCATCCATCCATCCAACAATCTAACCATCCACCCATCCGTCTAACAATCTAACCACTTAACCACACATCCAACTATCTAACAACTATCTATCCATTCACTTCATCCATGCATCCAACCTTCTAACCATCTAATCATCTAACCATCCATCCATCCATCTAAACATTCATCCATTCATCTCTCCTCAACCACCACCAGTGTGCAGCATCCACCTGGATGATGCGACTGCAGTCACAGGACAACGGCGACAAACCTTCTAACCTTCTAACAATCTAGCAATCTAACCACCTAACCATCCATCCAACAATGTAACAATCTAGCCATCCATCCATCTGTTAAACATTTCTCCAATAGTTCAAACTGAACTGAAATTTAAAAAGCATTCTCAGTTCAGTTCCCACAGCAGCGAGATTTGAGGAATCATCTGTGACTGTAGCACAAAATTTTAATAGTGTTAGGGATTTGAACAATAAGAAAGAGAAACAGTGATATTGATGCTTGGCATAGCGAGAACTGCTAAAAACAGGCCAAAAGCCCAGACAAGTACAAGAGGTTTGAGAACATCCTCCGAACTTCACACAAAGAAGCATGTTAATGCTAAATCTCAACGGGCTTGAACTCAGATCAGGGTGAGGTGAGAGAAGAACAAGAAGAGAGGAGAAGATCTGATGAGAGGGAAGGAGAAACAAGGACATGATGAATAAGAGTAGAGATGGAGCCGTTGGTTTTTCACTCTGAATCGCATTGAACCCGAGAAGAAAAATCAATCGCTGATACCTGCACTGACCAAACATATTGATGGCTGACAAGATTAGCAGGGATCAAGCTAAACGTGTGTGTGTGTGCTACCGGCTCTACACATTCAATCATCGTCCCGTCCTGAAGGCCAGCAGAAAAACGGCAGACCTGAATGCCTCCAGCACACAGATAATCATTTACCATTTTTAAAACAAACACTGCTAATTAAACGGCTGTCCTCTCTTTAGTTGAACTCAAAGCTAAGTGAATACGCTGCAAAGGACAGTCGTTTTGGAGTGATTCAGACCACCTCTTGTTCAAATGACTGCATGCTTCTGTTTCTCCTCATGTGCACTTTCCACTCCTGACGCCGGTGGAGAGAGTGCTGGGGAAGATACTTTAAAACTGCAGTTTGTCAAGCTACTCATTATCTAAAGTGAGCGTCAATTGACATTTGCAACCCATTTAACTTACATAATGAGATGTGTGACTTGACTGGATAGTGAAAAATAATGTTTCTGAATCTTTCTTTAATCTTACCACTAGATAATGAGGTCATTTACAGCTGTTTATCATTAATGCAAAAATGGTACTACAATAATTAAACACTGCAAATAAAGAAATAAAGAACAAAAATTGAATTGACCTTTAGCCTTCACGTTTATTTTTCCAGATTTTTATTTTTTATAGTTTTGAAACCATGTAATTTAAATTGAGTCAATATTTTGTCATCACACATTAATTTTAGCCTATTTTACACTGACAGAATGTCATTAATGTGTCTTAAACTTGAACAAACTAAAGCTTAATCAAACTTCCAAACAGTTTAACCAAACCTTAACCAAGTTTTGAACATTTTAAACCTTAACAACAAAAATAAGTATTATTAATATTAAAAGTGTAGACAAAAAATGAAATAAAATAATATAATATATATAACATTTATTAATGTACATCTCAAAGAAAGTATATGCTTGTTTATATATACAAACGCACTATATGCTTGTCACAATTATATGTTAAAAAATTATGAATAAATGATTAAACATTTTTCTTCTTTCTTAAATCATTGTTTTAATTAGCAGTAACTAATTGCGGCTTTTAAATAACAGTAATTAACATTAACACATCTTGTTACTTTTTGTCATCATATCGCTGTCAATAGAATATTTTAATTAAAATCTTTTAATTATAGTTATTAAATGCATTGATTGTTTCGTCAATAATTTCGTTAAAGAGATTATGGCTAAAAAGCTTTCTTAAATGTTTTTTATCACTACAAACTCACTCTGACTCCATTCTTATGTGAAATGCCCACTTTCCACCATCAAATCAATTCCTAAAGAACCTAATGAAGTCCTATCCTACATATTGTATCAGAAATACATCACACTACAAGAATAAAATGGGTTGCATATGCGGTTTCATGCTGACTTTAACCACTGAACCCAGAGCTCAAAACGAGAGTCCCACCTCCAAACTAATAAGCCATCGCCTGAAGACAGTGTGCTTCCTGACAGAATCACTCTAGACGGCCGAGAGGTGCATCACCTTGAGACCCGGAATACACAGTGTACGGAAGCAAACAGACAGATTTCACTCTCACAAGGCGTCTGAAGCGTTTTGTCAATGCTGCTCTCGTTCCTCTCGCTCAAGGCTGCTGGACTGTACCTGAGAAACAGCTGCGGAGCCTAGCCTGAGTCAGCCCTGATCCGCACAAATAAAACACAAAGCCTGCACATGCAAGCTTATCAGATATTAAAAAAAACAAATTATATGAGGAAGAACGATTTCTCATTTCCTCTCTGAGACCCCAGGAGTTCATCCTGTGAATCCCATCAAGGAGATCGAGCGGCACACGCGATCAATAAACAAAATCCTCGTGGACATCTGTTTGGACAGGTGCACTGATTAAGAGGGGCACGTCGATGGGCATCTCCGATACAACACCAGAGGAGATGGCATCACGGGGCCACGGGCCAGATGGTAACGGGCGGGTCAGAATAAACCAATAAGCCACCTGAGGCTGAGCATTACAGTGATTTTACCATTCATGCAAAAATGAACATTTGCTGAAAATGCACTCGCCCTCAGGCCATCGAGCATGTAGATGAGTTTGTTTCTTCATCGGAACAGATTTGGAGAAATGTAGTTGTATGGATTACTTGTAGATTATTGTGATGTTTTTATCAGCTGTTTGGACTCTCATTCTGACGGCACCTATTCACTGCAGAGGATCCACTGGTGAGCAAGTGATGGAATGCTACATTTCTCCAAATCTGTTCTGATGAAGAAACAAACTGATCTACATGCTCAATGGCCTGAGGGTGAGCACATTTTAAGCAAAATTTCATTTTTAGGTGAACTACTCCTTTAACTGTGTGATGTGCAACCTTGAGTGGTTTACTGCATTTATAAAGATAGAAAGACAAAAATGTTCACTGAAAAATGAAATTAGGAACAATAGCCTAAATCACGATGGGCAATGATAATTCTTGGAAAAAAACTGAGAGTATAGGCTAGCTCATAGTTTACCTGCAGGTTGTTTGCGGTGTTGTAAAGGGTTGATGCAACTTGGCGCATTAATACAGAGCTCAGGTGGAGGTGAATTTGTATCCAGCATGTGTTGTCTTCCGGCCCTGTTCTCTTGTCTTGTCTTCCTATCGTTTAGTCTCAAGATATCTGTTGACCAAAACGACAAAAATAAAAAGGAAAATATATTAGAGCTATAAGCTACACACAGGCCACCGATGTAGGCTATTTTGTTCAAACGTAGCTCAAACATGATTTTACTGAATTAAAAACATTCAGTGCATCCAGTGTAAACCAAATGATTCCAGAACAAATGACTCTTACAAGCCAGTTCTTTAAAGTGAACCAAAAGAAAACATGCAGACCAAATGATTCCTGACAAAATGATTTTTTAAAACTTTTTTCTGAAGTGAGTCTAAACCAAGAGGCAACCTCCCGCTCTCTCTCGTGAAGCCAACACGGAAGTGACTTAAACTGTAATTCGTCAACTGACCGCTAGAGGCTGGCTGCAAAAGGGAGTCAATCCCATAGACTCCCCATGTTAAAATGCCCAACTTTACAGCAGAAAAAAACATGTTTACAGCCTGGTTCAAAAAATGATTTGGAACCTGTCCTGTTAAACCGCTGTATGGTCTTGGCCACCGTGCTGCAGCTCAGTTTCAGGGTCTTGGCAATCTTCTTTTAGCCTACGCCAGGGGTTTTCAAACTTTTAGGACAGCCGCCCCCCTTGAAGTTTGTCTAATTTCACTCACAACTGTGAGGGGGGCGAATTTTTTTATAAGTCATCTGTTTAAATTATATTAAGCCTTAAAGTTCTGCATAATTAAGGGTGTGGATTGCAGGTGGATTGCCGCTGCTGTCACCGGCGTCGAGCTAGGTGGGCGTGGTTTCAGCAACCAGCTCCCGCCTCTTTGCCCATTTTCGATTATCCGGGAGTGACGCGCTGCCAAGATGGCGATGGCCCACTTTGAGCTTCAAAAACACTCTTTAGAAACCTACGGGTGAGGTCACGGACACTACGTCCATGTTTTTTTACAGTCTATGGTCTAAACACATACAGCACAAAAAGGTTCAGACCAAATGATTCCTGAACAAATAACTATTATTAACCAGTTCTTGTTAGTAAATCAGACAAATATTATTCAGCACAACCAATGCAGACCAAAGGATTCCAAAACAATTGACTCCAAATCACATACAGTGTAACCAGTGTAGACCAACTGATTGCCAGTTGTAGGCCTGTTCTGAGTGGAACCTGTTCTGAGTGGAACCTGTCCTGTTAAAGCGCTGTATGGTCTTGGCCACTGTGCTGCAGCTCAGTTTCAGGGTCTTGGCAATCTTCTTTTAGCCTACGCCAGGGGTTTTCAAACTTTTAGGACAGCCGCCCCCCTTGAAGTTTGTCTAATTTCACTCGATATTTTCTTTACTGTTTACATTCACTTAAAACAACCGACTGTGCTTACAAGGATACTGGTCAAGGGAGCCATTGGTATTCACCTGCTGTCTGAGAAGGCTATCTGTTTGTGCACTTCAGGTGTGTGATCGGTGCGCATTAATTTACACTGTTATACAAGCTGTACACTCACTACTTTACATTGTAGCAAAGTGTAATTTCTTCAGTGTTGTCACATGAAAAGATATAATAAAATATTTACAAAAATGTGAGGGGTGTACTCACTTCTGTGAGATACTGTACATCTTACAACTGACAGTTTTGTACTTAAGACTTTGAGACTTAAATCATTGTGTACCTCATGACTATTAATGTAGTTGACAGGAAATTATTTTATATCATTTTGCAATGAAATCACACTTCGTTTCCAAAATATTTCTTCCTCAAAATACTACAAGACTCATTAATAGAACCTGAATGGTTAAATTCCTTAAGAATTGCCATTCTAATCATGAACATGCAACATGATTGACAGGCAGAGCCAGTTTCTGATTGGCTAAGACTTCTGGCCACTCCCAAAATCTTTTTTATCATCTGCTCACAGCATCTTGATCGGTCACAGAGACGGATCTGATGTCTCGACACACCTATTTCAGCGATGTCTATCAGGTGGTGGAGACGCTTTATCCGTGACATTAAAGCCATTCCTTAAAGTACCTTTAATAGGGCAAAAGCATTATGAAGGATTGTTTGAAGACACTAAAATAATTTGTCAAATTAAACAATTATACAATTCTTTTTTCTGCACCTGCCCATAAGAAATATCACAACATACTGTATATTAGTGTTGTTTTATACGGTGGTGCATTGCTGCCACATACAGTACATATTTTTTTTCCACTCACTTATGTCATAATAATGAGATGTTATGTCATTTAAACAATATTTTCTTGTAATAATGAGATGTTATGTCATTAAAATGATGCTATGTTGTTAAAATGACATTTTTCTTGTTAAAACGACGTTTTCTAATAATATTTTGTCAATAAAACAACATAATTTCTTGTGAGATGCTATGTCATTTAAATGAAATATTTTCTTGTAATAATGAGACATTATGTTGTTAAAATATATTTTCTCGTAATAACGAGATGCTATGTTGTTAAAACGTCATTTTCTTTTTAAAACAATATATTTTCTCATAATAACGAGATTTATGCAGTTAAAACAAAATATTTTCTCGTAATAACATTTAAATGACATTTTCTCATAATACCAAGATATTATGTTGTTTAAACAAAATATTTTCTCATAATAACAAGGTATATTTTATTTAAATGACATATCTCGTTATTAGGACATAATTGAGTATAAAAAATAATATGCATGTGGCAGCAATGCACCACTTTAATTTTAGTATCACAGAGATACTTAGTTTTTATTTTTTTATTTCCAGTTTTTAATTTTGTGTTTTTTTTTTTCAATTTTATTTATTTTTTTAAACAATTCTATATTTTTTTTATTATTATACATTTTTATTTCAGTTTTAGTTTTAGTTATTTTACTACATAAAGTTAAACTAAATGAAAATGAGAAATGTTGCCTTGGTGCCTTGACAACTAGCTGAAATAAAATAGTTTTTTTCATATCTGATTTTTAATTCAGTTAACATTTATTTTATTTCAAGTAACATTTTTTAAACGTTTTAGTTAACTATAATAATACTGCTGTATATAAACTACAAGTAGACCAGAGTCTGAGCGAAATGCTCCATCTGAGCTCTTTCACAGCCCTCATAGAAGGAACAGGAAGTTGGTACGCGTTCGATCTGGTGATGGGCCAAGCTCTAGCTACCAACGGTGCGAGGAAAGCGCTCCCATGGCAACAGGATGAGATTGGTTTGCTTAGCCGCGGTCCGGTCCGCTCATGCCCTAATATAAAGAGACAACATGCTGGAATTAATCAGCGTGTCAGAGAGGAGGGAAAAGTCAGGAGAATTTCATTTGAAGACAAAAGAAATGAAAGCCATTTCTTTTCTCCTTCCTTCAACACACATATCCCCGAATCTCCAGAGCTCAGAGGACACAGAGTTACACCAGACGGCAACACGCAGACATTTCTCAGCGAAGAGACAGCGTTTTTATACCACAGACGGGATGAATGTGGGTGACAGAGAATGACAGAAGACAGCAAAAGGCATCTTCTCGCTAGATGTTTCCTTTCAGCTCTGCCGGAAAGACGCACGTCAGACTCCGTCAAAATCTATCAAACTTTAAAACAATCAAGTTTTCATGTGACAAAACGGCAGCTGCCACATGAATATGCTTTCTGAAGGTCATGAGTAAATATTGCTGTAGTCATCAAATTTGGGACTCGAGTCCGAGTCGAGTCTCGAGTCAAGTGACTCGAGTCCACACCCCTGCTGTTATATTACAAAACCAGGATCATATTCAAACTCAAAACTACCAGGTTAAACCTCAAAAACAGACAATTCACACATACTTTTGAGTATTTATTAAGTATATATTGCATAAAACTGATTAGATTTCAAGCCTGACCTATAAAAAACGGTGTTGCAGAAATGTACGCAGAGGTACGTATTTTTATGAGACTGGGTTGATAATATCATATGTATAGTAGCATATTTGGATACTTTGCTATGATGCTAACATAGCAAAGTCATTCAAATAATCAGTATTGATGTACAGACGTGTAAATTTTATTTTGAATTCATACATTTTAATGTGGTAGACGAGATGCAAGATTTAGCATTTGGTTGAAGTTAATTTAATATTGTATTTCTGTTTAATCATTGACGGACCCCTGTGATACCATTGCGGACCCCCTGCTAAAAACTCCTGCAGTACACCAATATTAGTACATACTGCCACAGCATAATACATTTGATATCTCAGACCCCCATGTTGTGTTTGTATGTAAGCATTAGCATCTAGCTAAATTCCCCTGTTGAAAAAACAGCATATGCTGGTTAGGTATGTTTTGAAGCATGGCAGCTGGTTTGAGCTGGTTTAAGCTGGTCCTTAGTTGGTCACGAGCTGGTTCTGAACAGGAGCTAGCTGCTTAGGACCAGCTTATAACCAGCTCAGGACCAACTAAGGACCAGCTTAAACCAGCTGCCATGCTTCAAAACATACCTAACCAGCATATATGCTGTTTTTTCAACAACACTAAAAAAAACTCTTCGGTCTTGAATCCACTTCACTTTCCTTCATCTAAACAAATAACTCTTATAAACCCGTTCTTGCTGGTGAATCAAACAGATACAGCCCAAACAGAGCAGACCTAATGATTCCCAAACAACTGATTCTTTTGAACCAATTTTGCTAGTGAATCAAACACATAAAGCAAAAGAGCAAAAGACTCGCAAACTGGTTCTTGTTAGTGAATCAAATGATTACAGCACAGACAGTTCAGACCAAAGAATTTCCCAAAAATTACTTGTTTGAACCCATTTTGTTAATGAATCAAACATATACAGCGCAAACAGTGCAAACCAAATGATTCCCAGACAAACAAATCCTTTAAACCAGTGGTCGCCAACCCGTCGATCGCGATAGATCGGTAGATCTTTATCACCTAAAAAGGTTGGTGACCACTGCTTTAAACCAATATTTGTTAGTGAATCAAACACATTCAGTACAGCACAAAAAGTTCAGATCAAATGATCCCCAAACAAATGGCTTTTTAAACCATTTTATGTTAGTCACCCAAACACATACAGCACACATAGTGCAGACTAAATAGTTCCCAAACAAATGACTCTTTTGAACTGGTTCTTGCTAGTGAACCAAAGACAAAGCAGAAACAGTGCAGACCATATGATTCCAAGAAATGATTCTTATGAACCAGCTCTTCTTAGTGAATCAAACATACAGCACAACCAGTATAGTTATAGACATTTCTTTTCAGTTGAAATAAACACATATCTTGCAGCTTACTGTGTTTTGTTCTTAAGGCCCCGTCCACACGAAGACGCGTTTAGCTGTATACGCACACATTTTGTATCGTATAGGCGTTTCGTCCAGACGGATCCGGCGTTTTGGGAGAGTGAAACCGATATTTTTTTAAACCGGGTCCCAGAGGATAAATCTGAAAACGCAGCCCTTGCATTTTCGTGTGGACAGCGAATCCGTATATTTTCTGAAACGATGACATCATCAGCCCACGTCTCGCCCCTAGTCAGACACCGCTACGTCACGTAACAGCAACAAAAACATGAACAAACACTGAACAATTGTCTTTTTATTAACTAACATTAACACAGATTAATACATGTATTGTTACATGTTCGTTTGTATACCGCGCGCAAGGTTTATGCGCTTAGTCCAAGTCTTCTTCTCCATTTTTAGTGTATCTCTGTGGCACAATTACAGCGCCACATGCTGGTCTGGCATGTATACTACATAGTTTTGTGTCGGTTTCGTGTGGACGCAGATATTTCTTGAGACAAGGGGAAAAAAAAGATCGGATAGGGAAAGCTCTGGCTTCGTGTGGACGTAGCCTAAGTCTCATGAGATGTAGATCAGTTTGCTGATTGTTCTTGTAGTTGATGGGAAATTATCCCATTATTTCGCAAAGGAATCAAACTTCTTGTTTACAAATATTTCTACCTCAAAAGCACTACAAAAATCATTAACAGACCCATTTAGGAAATGGAATCTGAATCCCCAAGGAAAACACTGGAAACCTTTAGCGCACTAGTTTTCAATATACTATGACTTGAGATGTGCTAACCTCGCATACTGTTTGAGTGCTGGTTTATGAATTAGGATTCAGCTGTAGTGTGTAGCTGAGGTGGAGACGCGTGTTAGTGTCCATGCGAGTAAAGCCAGAGGTTTGATGCTGTCAGCGAGACATCCCTCAAACAATGTTCCTGCTTGGTTTACTCTGAAACTGCCAACATAAAGATAGTTTTGGTCTCAGAAGGGAACATAACAAGACACATAAGTCCAGATTCTGGCCTGTTTCTCATTTGTTTGTTTTTACCTGAGGAAACGCCGGCCATTGATGCCGAGGTGATGTGAGATTCAACACTGGGTTCAAACACCAAAGGTTTGTGAGGTGAATGGCTGAGCAGAGACACATGGTGCTAAAACGGCACTGCCGGAAAGTCTGTGCTATCACAGATAGAAACCCCTCTATTCTGATCTATACAGCACAATAGAAAATAACACTCTGGTAACACTTCAGATGAAGCAGAGTCTTCACAGAATCTAAAATTAACTTTGCAACACCTGCTACTGGCAGGTGAATTTACAATCCTTATAAAATATTTCAGAAATTCAGTAATAAAAAAAATGTTAAATTTATTTCATATATAACATTTTCTCAGTTCACCTTACCTTCATGTGTGTTACTGGCAAAGTATACTGAAAATAGTGCAATCAATCAATAAAACATTTGTTTAATTTAAATGTATTAAATTTTATTTAAAAAAATAATTAATTAATAAATATTAGGAATAAAAATAAAATAGAATAATTTATTTTATTTTATATTTATTTATTTATTCATATATTTCATAAATAAAGTATTTATTCAATAACAAAAAATAATAAATAAATAAATATTAAACAAATAGAATAATTTATTTGTATATTTATGTATTTATATATTCATTTATTTGATAAATAAATGCTTATTCAATAACAGTTATAAATAAATAAATACATACATATTAAACAAAATAGAATAAATTATTTTTATATTTATGTATTTATATATTTCATACATTAAAAATCAATGCTTATTCAATAACTAATAAACAAACAAACAAATAAATAAATGAGTTCTGCAGAAAATTACATCCTGGAAAATTTTTAGTGTTTACATTTTCTACTGAAGTAAAAGTTGTTAATTTTACTGGTAGTTTAACTACAAGTATTATGTTGCAGTTCTTAATAAAGTTACCTGTTGACTGACGGATTAGATTATAATAATTTTTTTAATATACTAATTCATATTTCTATGATGGACTTTCATCATTTAAGCAGGTTTTTTCACGACACCGTTTTTAACTAAAAACTGTCTAAAAAAGTCTAAAAACGGGTTTCAAAGTGCAAGTATTTGAACACGACACCGCTATTGTCTTCATGTAAACTACGAAAATGCAAATGTATGAAAACATTATCCGCGTGCATATTTCATGTTCACTAGTGTTTCTTTACAAAGTGACATCGCCATCTACTGGCCTGGCATGATAAAACAGCGTTTTTAGTCATTTTTGCGAATCCGTGTGAATTTTGACAACGTTGTCTTCTGTAAGCAAAACTTCCAAATGCAAAAGAAAAATGTTCAATTTTAGGACAATTGTTGCCATGTAAACAAACCCTAAATTTGAAAGTCTGAATCTGGAATGCAGCTAAAACTAAATATGAGAAAAACCACAAAAATAAACAGTAAAATACACCTACAAAAGGTTAACAGACTTATTGAAAGTTTCTCAAATAACGTTACAACGCAAAGATCTTCGAAAGCCTTTAACCAGCACTGGCTAATTGAACCTCAAATCTAAACACGCCACATATTATGCGTATATTTATGGAATAAATGTTCAGCCGTATGCCAGGACAGAAATCCAGCAGATGGTTCATGTTCTTTCACAGTTATACAAGCAGCAGAAAAACTCACTCACTGCTTGGAAAGTTTGCGTGGGAATGAGTGTGTGCAAGGAAACAAATTCCCAGCGCAATGTTCGGCGAGAGTTTCTGTTTCATTCCAGCCCATCGGTCAGGATATCTCCTTAACGAAAAAGCTTCCAGTGAGATGGAATCTCTCATTGTTTCCACATGGGACTCATCACGTTCCCCAGATGCGGCCCTGGAGGTGGCGGTCTGGCGGCCTCTCTTACTCCGCTACTGAGCGTAAACAGTCAAATCTTTTCTGCTACAAAGCAGGCGGAAGTCCAAAGGCAGTCAAAACACTACAGGCAGCTACTGGAAACACACTCACGCCGAGGCTCTGTCAGCTGATGTGGGTCTCGCCGAGGACAAGAGTTCACTGAGAGTGCAGGAGAGAGAGAGACGCGAATAATTAGCAGTTTGCCACGGCTCATGCTATGGGTTAGTGATCACAACACACTCCTAACACTGAGTATGCTTGACTGGCATGTGATTCTCCATACACAACTTCAGAGCCAATCATTAATGTATAAACTGCTACGCAAATAAATACAGTCCACTAAAAATGAACAAGCAAACAAACAAACAATAACTATTATTATTATTATTGTTGTTATTGTTGCCTTTGATGATGATAATAATAAGAACAATAGTTTATTTTGTATATATTATGGATATTTATTATTTATTTGTTTATTTATAAATAAAAATAATATAATTAGGTAATTTTTGGATATTTATTAGGATTTATTTTGTTACTATTTTAATTAACAGATAAACATATGTACACAGCTTATTGTAATAATAATAATAATAATAATAATAATGTTTACTCTGGATATTAATTATTATTTATAGTTTATTTAGTTTGTTACCATTACTATATCAGATAAATATATACATAGTATTGTTATATTATTATTATTATTCATAATTATTATTTATTTGTTTGTTTATTTTGTTACTATTACTATTATTACTAACAAACAAACAAATAAATAAATGTGAATGAATGAATGAACGAAGTCAGTCACTTAATAAAATATTTATAAAATAAAAATATAAAGAATAAAAATAATAATTTATTTCCTATGCATTCCTTATACTTATATAAACAATCTAACTAAAGTAAATATTAATTCACTAAAATGATATATTATTAATTAACATAAGGAATAATATAAAATAATTTATTTTTACATTTATTCCATCTATTTTTATTAAAAAAAAAAAGTTAAAAAAAAAATAATAGAAAAAAGCAAATAAAATACATATTGTTCAACAACATTTAATATTATTAATAAATATAATAATTAAATATACATTTACTTTTATAATTATTCCTTATATTTTGAGTGGCTTCATGTGAGTTAAATTAGTGAACCAAAGACTGAAGTTAAATTTGTTAGTTTTAGTAGTAGTTTATCTGCAAATATTATGTAAATAAATAAATAAATAATTCCATAGATGACTTCAGAGCCAATCATTAGCATACAAAGAGCTACATAAACAGAATTTTGTGAAGGGAAACTGCAACAAAAACACGCCAAATTTAGTTAAATCTTAATTAAAATGCATAATTATGTGCATCTAATTCAGCCACACAAGTGAGAAGTGTGTGTGTGTGTTGAATCTGATCCATACTTAACGCTCTGGACGCGGCGGGCACAGACTGCACGCCTGAGCTCTTTCCGTTCCGCCGCGCCTGACCTTGCCGCCGCTCCCCAGAGATGAGCGACGGACATCAGCGCTCTGCCAAACGGGCGTGGCCTTCATTACCCAGCAGCCCTTTCGCACCTAAACAAACCGTAGAGGGCAGAGCGAGAGAGATGCAACAGATGCCCACTTCACCAACATCCGGGCTCCTGAAAGCAAATGAATAAATAAACAAACCAAACGCTGGGTTGTAAGTGCGGGCAGAGAGAAATCAGCGCTTGGCGGCACTCACAGATCCGACAGCTGGCACCGATACCCTCCACAACCCTGGCAAACACTGCCCCCCTTCTCAAGAGACCGCGGCCGAAAGAGAGAGAGAGACAGGAAGTAGATAACATTTCTGTCTCTCAGCTCCAAGACTAATTAATACTCAAGCGCATACATGTCGGCTAAAAGTGTGTGTGTTTGTGTGTGTGTGTGTGTAGGAGGTGACTGTCGGAGAGATCAGCGGATGAGCGCAGCCTCGTCTGGAGGTGAGACAGTCTGGCGGGTGATAAAGATGGATGAGAGGACGGCTGGAGCCAAGAGAACGCGGCCAAACGGGTCGCAGGCGCACATGGCCATTTCTATTTCTCACACACGCTCATTTACTGTTGCACTTTCGGTTGACATATCAAATATTTGTCTTCCCGTTTAATTTATTCGCCCTGCTAATTATTAATGAACTGCAGATCGCGCTAATTGCTTCATCACTTAAAGAAAATTATCTCTCAATGCCGGATTAATGAGGATCATCGTTTCGGCAAATTTATCGTGAAATATGAGCTAGCTACAGCTTGAATGCAGTGCAAAATAATTTAGAAAACATTAACATGCCCTTCTAGCTATCAAAAGTGACTCACCTAAAATATGTAAATACATGAAAATATATCAGTTTTTGGGGAAATTATACAAGATATGAGCAAAACAGGGCTTCAATAAGCCGCTTCAAAATTTAAACTATCCAAAGTGACTCAACACAGTGTGAAATTATATAAATATGTAAAAATACGTACATCTAAAAGACTTTTGGCAAAATTATACAAAAACAAAATGGATAGAGCTTTAATGCACAGGTTATGTAATTTATAAAATATTAACAAGCACTTCAACCTATTAAAAGTGACTCAACCAAAGTTTAAAACTATTATTTCTTTTAATGTGACCTAGTTAATACATTTATAAAATATCATCAAACCAATCCAACTATAAAATGTAATTCATAAATATATCTTGTTAATATATATAATATACAATATATTGTAAATATATAAATCTAACAGATTTTCTAAAAAATTTACTTCAAACATGAACTAGCAATAGCTTGAACAAAAAGCTTGAAAAATTCAGTCAATTTACTTTTGATAGTTGGGAAAAAAGCATCAAATATATGTAAATCCCGAAAATATGTAAAACTAACCAGTTTCGGGCAAAATAATAAAATATGAGATAGCTAGAGTTATTATGAAAACCGACTAGATTTTCTGCAGATGTATCATATATGCCAGTGTTATTTTAGTATCACTGAGATACTATTAATATTTTTTATCCATATTTTGAAATGGTGTTTATTTGTATATTTTTCTTTTTCATTTTGATTTTAGTTAAAAAAAACTGTAAAAAAATAATTTAAGTCTATATAGTTTTTATTTTTTATTTCAGTTTTATTTATAAATTTGACAAACAAAAAATCACTTCAGGCACTTAAGCGCAAGCCTTAACATCAAAAGGTGTTTTTTTTTTTTTTTCTTGAAAAACATGGAACGAAATGGAGTGAAATGAGTTCACACATGCCATGTGTGCTAAAGGACATTCTGGTCTGGGCATGACGGGACGCACAAATCATGCAGATCCCAAGATGCCATGCGATGAGATCACACGGCTTCTGTCACTTCTTTCAAAGTGTGTTTTTTTTCTGGAGGTTTTACATAATGTTAGTGTCCACTAGAGCTGCACGATAAATCGCATGCGATATTTAACGTGCATCTTGTCGTGATGGAGATTTACCGCTGATTACAGAACCGGCTTTTCTGACAAGATGCGCATTAAATATCGCATGCGATTTATCGTGCAGCCCTAGTGTCCACAGTGGGTTCTTCCGCCTCTATCATTTAGACCCAGGCTGCCTGGAGATCTACGACATCACCATTAGACTGTAAGCCAATTAATTTAATCTCTTCTCCAGCATTCAGATATGAGAGCGCTGCCATCAGGAGCCACGATTTCTACATCTCACCACATTCCAGCATCTGCCCCCAAAAATGCAATTACACAGCTGCAAGCATGCGAGGAAGAGGAGAGAGAGAGAGAGAGAGAGAGAGAGAGAGAGA
>NW_015641041.1:1507398-1522735 GCF_001515625.1 Sinocyclocheilus rhinocerous | reverse complement strand
GAGAGGTGGGGCGCAGGGCGAGCCGATGGCGGCCTGGTTTCTGCCTCTGTCAATGGGTAAGTTGTTTTCTGGCTCTCTCCATCATCTGAGAGGGAAGAGCCCGGCTCTACAGCAACTTCAAAGCAACGGACAACATTCTCTCCATTTCTGCAGCTGATTGCTGAACAACATCCATACACACACACACGTCCTGCACCGCAACCTAGATTTTTAGAGCAAATATACAAATAAAAAGGCCACATCTTTCATTTTCATTTTAGTTTCTTGCCCTGAAGTCAACTTATAATGTTATTCAAGGTTTCTTGAATAACTTAATTTAGTGTCGTTTGCCAAGTTAAGCACCACTCTTGCAATTGCTCATATAGGGTTAAAATCTATATGTATTAATCTTTGCCCTATTTCTCATGCTGCTCTGTTTGAGCTTCAAACACAAATTATATCTGAAATCATATTGCTTGATAACAAGAGGTGAACTTTTATTTTTCTCTGCAAAAAAAAAAACACTATGGAAAGAGTCAAGTCATATCTAGAGAGAAAGCAACCACCCAAAACACCCTAGAAAAAGCACAGCAACGCATTTAAAAAAACAATTAATATGAGTTAGGTCATTTACTTGAGTTACGCTGCAGTAAAGTGCTTCATTGTAGGCTTACTACAGTGATTATCTCTTCAGCACAAACATCAATGCAGATGTGTTTTTTGAACCTTAAACCGCATAAACACATTTCATTACACCAAATACACAAAATAATGTTCTTTTTAGCAGCATCATATGACCCCTTTAATAACTATGACTGGGACTGTCATATACATAACATAATAATGAGAACACTATTATAATAAAACGCTGTGAATTTTTAGTTTAGTAGCCGTGTTTCGCTGCCGGATTGCGGGCATTGTGCGTAATTCTACACAGAAACCCGCAGGTTTCATGATTATAAAGCAGGAAATTCCCACAAATATTTCTGCACTAGAGCATGTAGCTTGAATCCAAACGGATTATCAGAGCAGATCAGTCATTTTAAAACTTTCTGTGAGACAGAATTTCACAAACAGTGTGAGTGATGGGGATTGAGTGGTATACCACGTCTTCTCCCACTCTCTCAAAATGCACAAATGGCCTCACATCCATAATATCCACGCTGAGTTTGCTCTGCAAGTGTTCTGCACGCTGCAATACAAGACTAGCACGCATTTCGGACATCATTTTAAGTCATGCCAATTTAAACATTCACGCTATGTTCCATAAAGTGTCAGATTGAGTTATTACATATTTGATTAAAGGGGTCATAAGAACGAGCCGTTTTAGGTAGGCGTGGCTGACTCTTAACTTTTATAAAGAATGTCTCTTTGGATTTGAGACTTTAGTCTTTGCAACTTTATAGATCTTCTTTATGCACCAAGAGCTTGTAACACTTCAAAGAGAAAGGAAAAATTTAAATCGCATCATATGACCCCTTTAAAATCATTTCCTTATTCCATTTTATTTACCCATGGCACATGCATTTTTATTTGTAGCCTAAGTGATGTTGTCCAATGACTTGTTTGTATTTTTTAGGTATTATTTTATTTTAAAAAATTTTAAGGCAATACATTTTTTGGTAACATATTACAAAGCAAAACATTTTTTTTAAACTTTAGTATGTCTACACAGTACATCAAACTCTTATTTCAAGCCAGAAAAAACCTGATTTCCATGACGCATCCAACACATAGGCTCATCTCTGCTTAATTTCTTCATCTAATCAGGACGCTTGACTGATTCTAATAGGTTTTAAGAGTGAATCTGACGGCACAGCACACAAAGAAGACTGACCACTGCTGTCTCCTTCCATCCTAAGGAGCTTATCAAGGGAAAACACATTAAAAATGCAAGTTCTAACATGTCTGACACTGGGTCAGTGTGGCTGAGAGTCACGAGCTGTTATCAGGACATATGTGTCAGGGTGCCAGATTATGGAGATTATTTTAGCCGCTGGCTGATAGAAAAATAAACATCATGCCAGTCATCTTCAGGGACTAATCTGCTCTCAGGACGGCACAACAACTGACCAACAACCAGAGACTATCAAACATCTGCTATTACTCAGCAGGGCTGGGTATCAATACATATATCTGAATTCAATTCAATTCAATTCCATTCTGAATCATTTAAATGTATCCATTTGTCCATTTTGCTTACGTACATATGAAAAGCTACTGTAAATTACACAGAAATCCTTTAAAAAATATATATATTTGTTAACAAAAATTATAAGGTAAAGGTAAGTATAAAGTATTATTTAAAAAAAATACTACTTGTTAAACTCCCATAAAAGAGTATAAAATGGGTCTAATGGCTCCAAATGGATCCATATAATGATTAATTAAAAGAATCAGCTCAAAATAGTTAAAAAAGGACTGGCTCATAAGAGTCATTTGCTCATGAATCTGACTACACTTGTTGTTTGGTATGTTTCTGATTCACTAAAAAGAATCAGTTCATAAGAATCACTTCTCGTGAATCGGACTACATTGGTTGCTTAAAAATATTAAAAAAGGATTTTTTACACGACACCCCTGCTCTCGGCACCCCGGTTGGTAAACACTGGCCTAGTATTTGGTTCATAAGAATCCTTTGTTGGTGAAATGGATTGTTTTTTTATTCAATAAAAAAAGATTTACTTAGATTGAACTACACTGGTTGTGTCGTATATTTTTGATTCACCAAAAGAATTGGATCATAATAGTCATTTGTTTGTGAAATGGACTACACTGTGTGGTATGTTTTCAATTTAATAATAATAATAAAAAAGGTTCATAAGTGCCATTTGTTTGTAAATTACACTACACTAGTTATCTAGTACTCACTGTTTTCTTTTACTAAAACTATTCTGTTCATACAAATAATTTGTTTTGTGGGTTGAGCTCAATGTTTTAGAAGAATCATTTGTTCATGAACAAGACTACATTGGTTGCCTTGTGTGTTTCATAACAATCGTTTGTAAATGAATTGTAAACACTGGTTGCATAGTATGCTTTTGATTCACTAAAAAGAACTGGTTCTTAAGAGTCATTTAATCATGAATCCTACTAATCTAGTTGATTTGGTCGATAAGTTTGTTCTTGGGATTTTAAGAATCAATACCAGGTTTCACATGAAGATTAATCGGAAAAATCTATATTTTTTCCCACCCCTACCAAGTTAATTTGCTGTCAGTGTATTGTAAATGCACCTTCAGACAGAAGATTCATGAACATCTGATGCACATTGCACAGAAAAATGACAAGTGCTTCCTACTTTGAGAATAAACTGCTTAGTGGACTATACTAGACTAGATAGTTCTAGTCAAGACTACCTCACTCATATCTGGTCTTTCTTTAGAAGCCGAAGTTAATAAAAACCTGCAGGCCTTGCGTCTCCACGGACAGGTCAGGGTGCAGTGCTTCAGGGACGCCCGTGAAGCGCCTGCCCGACAGGAGCGCCACTCTCTGGGGAGCTTAAAGGGGCTGTGAGATAGCAAATCCTTTATTTTGAAGTCTGCAGCCGGAATCCTCAAAGCAAGATTCACCCACGGTTCCCTGCTCACAAAAGAAAGGACAGGCATGCTGCAGCTGCACACTAATAAAAGACTGAATTTAACAAACAGATGCAGGAGTTCACCTTCACAGCACTGACACCAGAGGAGACTAAATACTTCAATCAACAGCTCTCTTCCAGTGACCTCCGCGAGCCACGGTATTATTTCACACTGCCATATCCATTTCAGACACGCAGGACGCTGTGAGAGAGAATGTATTTCCCTTTGAGAGCTGACGGATAGTGTTTTTACAGGGTTCACACACACACAAAGCATTTTATGGATGAGGTCTGGAGCAGAAAGACCTTCGACGGTGGTTTCCTCTGTGCGGCCCTCCGTTGGCCCGTAAGATCGGTTTCCACCCTGTTACTGCACATCAAGTTCAGTTTTGCCAACAACCCTCTATAAAAACAGACAGTTTTCTTTATTAAGTCACATAGTAAAAGTGAAAAAGTGCTTGAAGAAAACTAATCTGCTCTGGAAGAGAGAAAGATCCAGAAAGTGTCTTCATTTTGAACTATTCACTACAGCTTTAAAGTTTGGGGTTGGTAAGATTTATTGAAAGAAGTCTCTTATGCTCATTAAGGCTGCATTTATTTGATCAAAATACAGTAAAAAACTGTAATATTGTGAAATATTATTACTATAAAATAACTGGTTTATATTTAAATATATTTTAAAGTGTAATTTAACGGGAGAGATTTGATTTGTTAAAATCTCCAAGAATGATTAAAATACGCACGCGTGAGCACCGCGATGCAACAGCTGGCCGAACAAATAACTGAAATGGAGCAAAGGTACCCAGACTCTATTTTAATCATTCTTGGAGATTTTAACAAATCAAATCTCTCCCGTGAACTGCCAAAATACAAGCAGCACATTACGTGAGGCACATACACATTCACATTACCGGAGGCATGTACACATTCACGAGAAAGAAAGAGGAAAACTCCCGCGGCGAGTAGAAAGGTTTACAGTTTAATATGCTGCTGAAGAAACATTTCTAATTATTATGAATATGGAAACAGTTATGCAGCTTAATATTTTTGTGGAAACTGTGATACTTTTTTGGATTCTAGGATACTTTGATAAATAGAAAGTTCAAAAGAAAAGCATTTATTTGAAATAGAAATATTTTGTAACTTTATAAATGTCTTTACTGTCACTTTTGATCAATTTAATGCATCTTTGCTGAATACAATTATTTTCTTTCAATAAATTATACACACACACTTCTTACTGACCCCAAACTGTAATCGCTTCATATTAGTTTTGTGAAAGGTTTTCAATAAATTCATAAGCAATTTCAATTAATTCATAAGCAATACTTTTCGGGGACACTTGATATAAATTATATGAAATATTAAGTGACTTATTAAAAGTTTACATATCGCAACATCCATCTGCACTACTAAAACAGAATTAATCCTAAAAACCTGTCATCTGCTCAGGGAGAAAAACACGGAGGCCGCTTCGCTTCTAGTTGTCATTCATGTCCACACACTGAAATCTTTAGTAAAAATTAAATTAATTGAATAGCAGCTCATAGACACCCCATTTAAAAAGTCAATTTCAACTGTTTTTTCCACTGTGCGGCTCTCTGCTGTCTGTCAAATCCTTTTCAGCCCTGTCACTGCATACGTTTACTGCATTTCAAGTGCGTCTTTGCCACAAGACCTCATTATTAAGTCATAAATAAAAGTTTAAACATCATAACTATCAGTGCCACTCAAAAAGAAAACTAATTAAATAGCATCTCAAAGCCACCTCACTTAAAAACTCATTTTCATCAGTTTTCCAGTGTGTCTGTCTGATGGTCCATAAGATGCTTTTTTTTTACCCTGTTACTGCATCTGTTTACCAGGTTATTCATGCATGAAACTGCCACAACACATCTTTAGAAACAGACAGTTTTCTTTTAAATCACTTTACTTGCATATCACGACAGCTATCAGTGAGAATAAAAGGAAAAAAAAGTAATATTAAAAACAGAAAACTAATCATAAAAAGCCGTCATGTGATCAAGGAGAAAGACACAGAGACCATCTTGGCTTCTAGTTGTTATTCCACAAGCTGAAATCTTTAGTAAAAATTACATGAATTTAAACAGCATGTCAAAGATAATCATTTAGAAAGTCATTTTCAGTGGGGATTTCCGCCGTGTGACTCTCCGGTTCAATGCAAGATCTTTTTCAGCCCTGTTACTGCATCCATTTGCTGTCGTTCAAGCATAAACCACAAAGCTAGCTTGTTATTGCTACCCTGTCCGAAATCGCATAAAACCTCATGCAACCTTTAAATTATACACTGTCAATCCATCACTGAGCAATGTCTACTTTTATTTCTGTCTTAAATTTATTTTCATTGAGTAAATAATCCAGCTATAACTCATAATGTTTGTGTTTACTAAATAGCTATTATTACCAGAAAAAAAAAAAAAAAAAAAAAGTAATATTAAAAACTCTTCGTCTCTTCAGGTAAAGTCAAACAGTGGCAGCCTTGGCTTCTAGTAGTCATTTCTACACACTGAAATCTTTAGTAAAATCACATGAATTTAAACAGCATGTCATAGATAACCATTTAGACAGTCATTTTCAGTGGGGATTTCCACCGTGTGACTCTTCGGTTCTACGCAAGATCTTTTTCAACCCTGTTACTGCATCCATTTGCTGTCGTTCAAGCATAACCACCACAAAACCTCCATAAAAACAGACATTGTTACTTTTATTAAGGCACTCTTTACATATCACGGCAGCTATCAGAAGCACTTACAGAAAACTAATGGTAAAAAGCTGTCATGTGCTCGAGGAGAAAGACACTGAGGCTGTCCTGGCTTCTAGTTGCCATTCACCTCCACACGCTGCCAGTTTTATTATAATCAAATGAATACAATAGCATCTCACAAATACCCCACTTAAAAAGAAATTTTCTCCAGCTGCAACGTGTTTCGCTGTCCATCGCGGTGAGGCGTGAACGAGCAACATGTTTAATTCAGATGCAAAGCAATTTGCAAGCAGCTCGTTCCCTCACACACACACTTTGCGAGGACACAAGCATCTTAAAGTCTTCTGCCAATGGGATACTAACCCACAGACTTTTTTTAAGGATTCACACACACACAGAAAAAATCCTAGCAGAGGACACACACCTCCCACTTATGACCTGGAGTTTCATTTACTGTACACGAGAGTCGTTTCTCCATATTTATCCCAGTAAATCGTGTCGCATTTATTACCGCTACGCTTGCCGGCACTCTATTACAGCAAGGTCCAGATTCAGCTCTGGCAGGAGATCGGCTCGGTGATAGAGAAAGTTATTACAAAGATTTCAGGCGTGGAGGCGGCCAACCCCCAGTGTGGACGGTTACGCCGGGCCGGAGCGTCGGGAAAGAGCCCGGGGGATTAGAGGGAGCTGCGCGTGCAAAAGATCGAAAATCCGGGCAGGTGACAACTAAGAGGAACTCACAGCGAGAGGACAGTAATGCAAAAGCCATCATTCTTCACGATTAGCATTCGAGGCACACAGCGGTACGCTAATGGTTCGAAAATATACTACCGCTGTCTTCACTTTGAAAAGGTCAGCGGTTGACCCCTACATGCTGAACATTGAGAGGAGGGAGGGTTAGCATGCTACTATAACCAATAACATATTCAATGGACTGAATCCCACATACTACACACAATAAGAGCGGTGCGCCATTCAGAACTGAATTAAGAATGGCTTTTACACTGCAGGTCAGTTCCTCAAATTGACCTGAGATTGCAATCAGGACGCAGAATTGCAATTTGAATTTCAATGTCAGGAAGTAGAATTCCGGGATGGATGGATGGACGGACGGACGGACAACAGATAGATAGAATGAAAGACCAAATGATAGACAGACAGAAGGACAAACAAAAGGATAGATAGACGAATGCATTGATGGACGGACGGACAAATACAGTAGATAATTTTTACAGGAAGAGCAAGTTTGTAAAATAAAAATTTATTAGCCAAAAAAACATGAATGATAAGAAACATGATAAGAAAATCGAATGAATTTTGATTTGGAAAGAGCATCTCCTTCAAACGACTATCACACTGCTAAATTCCCCACAGAGGGGCGGCAGCGGTGTCAGCATCCACCTCTGGATCTCCACAGGTCGAAAGCTCATCCTGTGGGCCTGGCCAGTTAAAAGGGTTCACAACCTCCACGTAATCCTCAGCACAAGCAGGTTCAGTTCAACATGGGTCTCTGTTTCACTCTGATAGCAGTGGAGATGAGTAGGTGATCACGGTGTGTGTGTGCATGTGCGAGCGAGCCGAGGGGAATTCAATCTCCCTCGCAGGCGCGAGCGGACAGGCAGGCAGATAGAACAGCGGCATCCCAGAATAACCCCGGAGGTATCCATGAATGAAATGACAGGATTACACAAGCATTCGAAATCCCGCTGAGATCCCAGATAATGCTGTTTACCGCAACGTGTCGCACCCGTGGCGGGGGGAGGAGTCAAACTGTTTGGCTAATGAAAATATGGAAGAGCTTTTCAGAGTCGCCGAGCAGAAAATTCAAACCTGCGGGTCAAAAAATGTCAGCGCGAGAGAGTCCGGCACTGTGATTTCCTCTGGAAACGTGCAAAATGAGGGCGGCTTCATGACGGCTTTACAAATACCAATGCTCTGGTGTTAATCGCTGGTAATAATCAGGCCCCATTGCTGACAGTAATTTGTGCTTATGTGAGACATAAGCACATCATCAGACCATAATTACTGAAAAATGCCAGTTACAGAAACCGTTCATTTAATGCTATATTCGAACACGCGCAAAACAAAAACATATGTTAGACAGCGGAGCCAAGATACATCTGAGGAGAAGACAAAATATGTGTGGGTGCTTTTATATCAGTTTGCCAACAAACTGAAGCCACTGTTGGTCTATATTTCTACTTTTACCATGCTATTACTTTTTGTTGGTGTTGTTGTTTTCGGCATAGTATCACGGAAAAACACTTGCACTTACAAGAAAGTACCATTGTATTCCCTTTTTGGGCATGTAATTTGGTAGCACCATTGTATTCTTGGAAGTACCATAGTAATTCCATGGTACGTGAAGTTCAGTACCCGTACAAATGAGCACTTTGCAGTATTGTGCAGTACCATGGTACAAAAATGGTATTGAAGTACTTTGGTACCGAAATTCATGTGCTATGGTAATACCATGGTATTTTTGGAAGCACATGGTACTTCCATGATACATGTCCAAAATAACATGGAAGTTATTAATTAAATGTTTGGAGTACCAATAAATATCATGGTAAATACTATGGTAAGCATCAGTATTAGGTAGGTAGGTAGCTTTTTATTGTCATTCAACTGTACATACAGAATGCACATATGAACGAAATTCCGTTCCACTGGCTCATAAATACTGCACTAAACTAAACACGTACCATAAAATCAGTATAAAAATATATATATAATAAAAATTGCAACAGTGTTCATTTAAAAGAATATAGCACTAAAAGGAATGACAGCAGCATATAAATATTAAATAATGCACATAGTAATTAGCAGCATCTAAAACAAAATTATAGCACTTATTAAGCAGCAGCATATAGTACAATTATTGCACATCGTAAAAAGTACTATTATTTCAATGTCCACATCTAGTACACATAAGACTCACTACAAAAAGATTCAGTGAAATAAAATGGTTAAGAGGTTATTTTTGAGTTCAGAAGTCTGATAGCTTGTGGAAAAAAGCTATTACAGAACCTTACTGTTCTGCACCGAATGCTGCGAAACCTTTTTCCAGCCATCCATTTATTACCATCCAATACCATCACTTTACCATGGTATCACTGTGGTATTTCTTTGTACTTGTGGACAGTGCAGTGTAAATCTCCACTGACACCAAGAAATTCCATCAAAATCCTGTTGTTTTCTGAAAATCAGAATTCAGAATGAACAGGAAGCTGAGGAAACATCAGTGTTATTGTAGATTTACACTTTTTTTAACATAAAAACTCACATAGATGTTGGTATGTTGACAAATAGATGTTTAGACATGTCAACAAGCTGAGGTCATTGTGAGTCTTTACTGGAAGGACAAACATACAGGAAATCTATAATATCTCTCAACTTCCTGTTCAGTATGATGACTTCCTATTGGTTGACAGGAAGTTGTGGTTTAACATTTTTCACATTAACAGGAGTGTGCGAATGTTAACATCTCTTTTTCATCAAAATGAGTGTTTATTTAACTGTTAAACTATCACTTCCTGTCAACCAATAGGAAGTCACCAAACAGAACATTAAATTGAGTGATACTATAGACTTTCCTTGCAGTCTATCCAGTAAAGACTCAAAAAGACGTCATTTTGTTAACAAAGAGATGTTAACAAATCTATTAGCACAATGCTAAAATGTTGAAAATATGCTAAAATATCACTTCCTGAAGGCAACAAATTGGAAGTCATCGAATTGTACAGAAAATTGAGAGAATGTCTTGGTATCAGCTGAGATTAGCCAGAAAAAAAAAACTCAAAAAGACTAGCAAAATAGATGCTAACAAATAGTTAGGAAAATATGTTAAACTATCACTTCCTGTCAACCAATAGGAAGTCATCAAATAAAGAGGAAGTTGAGCGACATGGTAGTCTTCCAATAGGCCTATGTGTTGTCCTTCCATGAAAGACTCAAAAAGATTTCAGTATGCTGACAAATAGATGTTAATAACCACATTAGCACAATGCTAAAATGTGGAAATGTGCCCAACTATCACGTCCTGAGGGCAAGAACTTGAATGTCATCAAACTGAACAGGAAGCTGAGAAAATGTCTTTGTGTCAGCCGAGATTTGACAGTAAACAAACAAACCTTTGAGTCTTTTCCTACACCTCAGTTTATTGACAAATAGACGTTAAGAAAAAGTTCAAACATGAAAAATATGTTAAACTATCGCTTCCTGCCAACCAATAGGAAGTCATCAAATGGAAGAGGAAGTTGAGCGACAAATTGAGGGAAATTCTTGGTGTCACTGATGGCTTCCGTTTTGCCGCCTTTCAGGAAATAACAGCTTAGATTTTTCAACATTTTAGCATTATACCTGACCTTTTACATCCATTTGCCAAAAACTGGGGTCATATGAGTATGTATTTGAAGGGTATAGTGTAGGGCAAATCTCCACTGACTTCAGGAATGTCCCTCAACTTCCTGTTGAGCCTGATGATTTCCGATTGGACCCCTGTCAGGAAATGATAGTTTAGCTTTTTTTCTGACTGAAATGAGTGTATTTAAATTTTCCCTGGTAACGCTATATATTTGTCCTAAACGCTCTATTGCCGGAGGGATGATTTCTGTACAATAAACCTCAATGGCTCTGAATCACTCAGGCACAGAGGTAATAACAGCCTCTCATATCAGCCCGTGGAATGCAGCGACTGGAGAAATGTAGTCATGTAAGCGCCCAGACAGCGTCTGCAGTGAACAGACTTGTCATTCAGACAGAACCAGAAGCCACAGCGAAAACAGAACCTGGTCCTGATCCAGAGGGACATTCTACTCACTCCAGCTGCAGATGCTTCCCATCACAAACTGGCTGAGAGAGAGGAAAACAGCAGAATGTGACTGAAGCCTAGTACACACTAGGACAAGACCCTTTCATGACGTTAAATCAAAATGATCCACTTATACATCCATAATACATGATCTTGATCTTACTGTTGCATGTTATTCTAAATTTAAAAAAAAGTCTTAAATATTTAATCAATATGCCTCTGAAACAATTTTGTTGCCTTTTTGCCCTTGTTTTTTTAACCTGTCAAAGTCTAGACCCTGAATATAAGACGACCGTGTTTTTTCAGATGTATTTCCAAGAAAAAAATATCGTCTTATATTCGGGACAATACGGTACATTTACAATCAATTAAATCTCAAATGATAAAATCTACTCTACACTATTCTTTGATATATATCATTTCATTAGACTATGCAAGTCAAAATTTTAGATTAATTTTAGGATTGCAGCTAATTAATAGTAATAGAGTTTTTATCGATTATTAGCTCTATTACTTATTAAATTATATTATAATTAAATTATTATATTGTTAATTATTATTAAATTATATACAATTTTGTTTAAAAAAACACTAAAAGCTAAAATACAGATTTTAAATGCTAGTGTTATTGAATTATTAATGTTTTTCAGTTTAATTGAGTGCAAGATGACAGCAAAAGCTATTTTTATATCAAAACAGGGAAAAATAAGCAAGCACAATTAAACATCCAATAATAACAATAACAAATACTTTTTAAAAATCTGGAATATTATCTAATAACCAATATGGTACCAATATATTGTGCATCCCACCCAGTCTCTGATCGGCCACGTAAAGCGCACAACGTAAACCTTAAACGTGCAGAAATAAACAGAGGAAATGAGAAAATTCCAGCTAGAAAGTATGTGTGTGTGTGTGTGTGTGTGTGTGTCTCACTTGACTTTGACATGAAAGTTCTGTGCCGCTGCTCTAGGCCGTCTACAGATGATTTTGGAACAGCTCAGCAATGTCCTTTTGTTTCAGTGCATAAAAACACAAACCTTTCCATTTTCATGTCCCTGAATATTGCTGATCTGAGAGGAAGCCGTTTACAGCTACAGGATCTGGATTATGTAAAGGATATAGAGCGGTGAAAAAAAATCCTCTCAGCTTCCACTGGCAGACCGTCACTTCACAAGCACAAAAAACACACGGAGCAGGAGATTAACCGTCAGCAGACGAGCCGTTTTCAAGCTCTGGCCTCAAAACTCAACGTCCAGTGCTGTACTTTAGTAGAAAAGCTTGTCCTTGTCTTAAAACGCTTTGATACCATACTTACTTCTGATTCAGACAAATTCCAAGGACCAGCAGTGATACGATGCTTTTCACTGTAAACAGTAGAGCCCGACCGATATGGGTTTTTTGAGGGCCGATGACGATACCGATATTAGGGAGTAAAAAAGGCAGATATCGATATATATCGGCCGATATTCTTTATGTGTATATTATAGTACAGTACTAGTAAAAAGTTTGGACACTTTCCCATTCGTGTGTCCAAACTTTTGACTGGTACTATATATAGAATGCAGTATATACATAAACAGAATATATATACTAGGGCTGTGTATTGGCAAGAATCTGACGATACGATACGTATCACAGGAAAGCTGTCATAAAGAACACACCACCATATGCAAATCTTAGCAATAAATAAATAAATAATTTAACCAGAACACAGTGGGATCTGCATTTGCAATAATCAGTCCCTGTAACATTCAACATTATTGAACCACTTTTTGTGCAGTACGAGTCAAGGGGGAAAAATTAAAGTGCATGCAGGATCCTTTAGTTAAATGTGTAATATGTATTTTATAAAAAGACCATATATGTTTTAGACCCTGCTTTAAAGGTTCACATTTTAAGTTTACAATTGAAACATACGTCATAACATTTTGATCTGAACAAAAGAATTACATCTGCATAATATCAATGAAGAATAAAATGACTAAAGAAACAATCAAATAAATACACATGCTAAACATTCTCAGAATCTTTCCACTTGGATTTCACAGGTTTTTCAGTTTGTATTAATGTTCCACGTGGAATCGCCGAGATCGCGACGCGAGCACCGCCCCCAACTGCACAAAATGCTCCCACCACGAGAGAAAGCTGCTGTAGCCAGCCGCGGGGCGCGGCAGGCGGTAGGGTTGCCGCGCGGCTGGCTACAGCAGCTTTCTCTCGTGGTGGGAGTGTTTTGTGCAGTTGGGCATTTATAGTTTTAACTAGGGATGCATTTATAGTGTAATACCACTTTTTCCAGTACTCGCCCGATACCGATACTTTTATTTTTGGTACTTGCCGAGTACATCCCTAGTTTTAACAAAAGTATAAATAAAAATAAGAAACATAACCTTTTCAAATTTATTTTATTAGTATGCATTACTGATAGTTCTTAAAAAAAGAACTAAATAAATAAATAAATTACACAAGGAATTTACATATAACTATATACATTTTTTTGGTTAGTTATGCATCTTTTTTCAAAGGATATTTAATTTATTACCATTTACAATTTTAACAAAAATATATAAATTAAATTTAACAAATGTCAGTTTTTCCAGTTTGCTGTATTAATATTTATTAATTGTTCCTGATACAGTCCTGAATATTTATTATTTAAATATTTAAATAAACTATTTAGACATATAATCTACATACACGCATAACTATAATAATTTGATTGTTTTATGCATCATTTGCATCATCAGGAAATTTTATTTATTACCATTAACACTTTAACAAAAATTCAAAATTAAAATCAATAAATGTCAGTTTTTCCAATTTATTGTATTACTATTTATTGCTCCTGATTTATCTTTGATATAGTTCCTATTTTCCATATTCATATTTCCATATTTTTCGAATGAAATGTCAATTTATTACCATTTACAGATTCATAAAGCAACGGTAAGAAGATAAACTGATATGTACATTTATTCCACACTACTTTATTTATACCACTCCATTTATTACAAACCAGTAGCGGCTAAAACCCTACAGCGAACTTTACAACCCGAGTTAAATAAAACATATCAGAGCCAGAATATTATAGAGGCTTAAATACAGGCTTTTTTTTTTTTTTTTTTAAATGGACCACCTGGAAACGGCCCCACAACACTCTTCCAATTGTGTTGGTGATTTTTGCCCATGTAAACCCCACTCATTTTATCTTCAGAGGAAGTAAAAATTGTGGTGTTGTTCTCATTGTGTGTTCTTGCAAAACTGTGGACATAAAAGTGTCAGTCTCATAATCAAATTCAAGCATCTCGAATCTCTCCCCCAATTACATTTTCCTTGAGCTGCAGCAGAATCATTTTGTGAAGTGCTAAAAGCTCAGGTCAGGTCTGGATGTGAGCCGTACCATCTGCTATCAATGTGCTTCTGCAGAATCGCAGAGCACACCGCCAAAACTTTGACACTCACGTTGTTAATTGAGACGTGACAGCTTGACTGTTCCTTGTGCTTGCTAGGTATTACACAGTTTAATCGCTTCGCTCTCAAAATGACAAACCTGTCCTCGCTGAAGCATCCTTCCGGCTAACGGCAAGGCGCTTAGCACACACGGCAGCTTGGAGGAGGAGGAGGAGCCAGTCGCCCACCGGTCGGATCCGGTCCTGCCGCGCCCTGGCACAGGCACTCGCTGCCCAGCCTGCCGTAACAGCTTGGATAGTCGCAGGGGGTGATGGGATACTGGAGGGCCTGGACTTCGTGTCGGGGCTGGGGGGAAGGAAATAGGTGTTTTCAAAGCTTCCGCCCTGCAGAGCGCACAGTTGTAGACGGAAAACTGCGACAGCTCATGGGACGACCCTCGAACCGCAGAGCTAGAAGGTGTTTTCTTACAAAATTGACCGTGGTAACCTTAGTTTCGGTTAAAACGCCATACTTAAGATAGTTATTACTCTAAGCAATCATACTTGCAATCGACAATAAAACGGGCTAGAAATCCCACAGACTCGAGTGTCGGTTCTTTTGACTCGGGCCAGTAAGAAACCACCTAGCAACCGTCCAGAAGACCTTGGCAACCGTGCAATAATGTGCTAAAAACTAGGGGTGCTCCGATCAGGATTTTTGAGGCCGATCACCGATCACAGAAAGCAGTATCTGCCGATAACGATCTTTTTAAAGCCTTCTTTTTATCATTTATAACTATATATAGTGATACTCCAATCAGGATTTTTAGACATTTATTCAGGGCCTGAAT
>NW_015641041.1:1497652-1506357 GCF_001515625.1 Sinocyclocheilus rhinocerous | reverse complement strand
ACAAACACAACATTTATTCCAACATTATAATCATTCCATTATTTTGATTTCAAATCCACACATTGTCACTGAAAATGCTTTTTCAGCATTGCAATTCTTTTTTTACACAGTACAGTAATACAATCTTTCACAGGTATGTTTAAACACAATAAAAATAAGCAACACAATATTATATGCAATTTACTTTTGCATTTACTTCTAGATTTATATATTAAGTTGCTCAAGCAAGTGGCAAAACATTTAAACTACTTTTCTTACGTCAAACTTACCATTGACAGAAATAGTCAGCTCTACTACCTTTCCTTTTGCATTTGAATCTTTATTCAGCATCTGAATTTCCTACCTCCACGAGTATCATCTATTATTGCCTTGTTTATCTAAAAGTGCTCTTTCCCTTTAAACCTAGCCAAAAAGCCATATGTGTTGACTGTGAAACACAGTAGACTTTAATATTTAATAATAATAATATTTATGGTGTAATTACTACATTTTCGTGTCAATCCATGTTCATATTTACTGCAAAAAATGCGCTGTTACTTTAATTCAGCGCAACAAAAATAGACTCGGTGCAGAAACGATCTCTGCACTGCAACAGACAGTCCGCTCATGGAACACACTGCCGGACTGCAACCGTGTGCAGTGTGCACGCTTTATTAATCTGTTAACATGAGCACGGAAAAAATACGCACCACATTCGCACTGCAAACGGAGCAATGTGAACCTGGCATTATGTGTGTGCGCTGCGAGTGAGCATGAGCGCACGGTCTCCAAGAGAGCGCGCGAGCGCTGAATGGTTAAACACCGGCAAGAATTAAAAAGTAATGCAATTTATAAACTTTACGATGACGGTTTTGTGAGGATGTGACATTGCCGCGATTGTGCAAGTGACAATTCCTGTGCAGCGTGCAGCTCGTTACGTCTCACACAAGGTTTTCAAATTGCTTTACAAGTTATTTAATTAAGAAATATGAAGGTGAGTACCTCACCTTCAGCATTATAATGATTTTGGTGCCGCTGCATGTCGTGCCAAACCTCTCACGGAAGGCGCGTCATCAGCTTGAGATCGTTTTTTTGAGATCGGCCTTTTTAGAGACCGCCAATCAATCATCCCAAAGCGATTATCGGCCGATAGTGATCGGTAGCCGATCAATCGGAGCACCCCTACTACAAACCACACAAAACCCCCAATCACAGTTTAACAACATGGCAGCAACTAAAACAGAAACGATGTAAATACAATCATGTTATCGTAAATAAAAATAACTGGGAAAAGCTGGAACTACACTAAAATATATTTTTATGACTCCAAAGCTAAATTAAACTGAAATAAAAATCACCACAAAAAATCTAAAGTCAGAAAAAAAAAAATCTAGAATCTAGGGGGGAATTCTAAAATAAAATAAAAGTAACAACTGAAAACTGAAAAAAACTGACTAAATTAAAATACCAAGCTAAAATACTAGTTAAAATTTTAAGCCTTAAAATACTAAAACTAAAACCAAAATAAAAACTAAATAAACAAACTAGAAAACAGAAAAAAACTAAAAAGAAATTTTAAAAATGAACATAATGATAGACTGAAAAATGACAAAAATTTGACTAAATTAAATATTAAGGTAAAATACTAGTTAAATTACTAAGTCCTAAAATACTAAAATCTAAATGAAAACTAGTCAAAGAAACTAGAAAATAAATAAATAAATAAAATGATAAAATGAAAACTGAAAAATTACACTAAATTAAAGACAAATTGGGGGAAAAAAATAAATAAAAAATTATAACCCTATATGAAAGACTTTTTTTATCTCAATAAAATAGGGATAACTTAGTTAGCTAAAGCTGTAACCAACAAAAAGTGCATATCAATTTTGATCTAACAGAAATAGAAATAACTATGGGATTCAGGGTGAAAATATGGTTACCATGGTAAATCGTTTGTAAAAAATTTAATAACTACTGCAATCATGAGTGCAATTAATATTCATACACAGCTAGTAAAAAATCTGTTAAATGAGGTGAGGCCAGCCGACAGTCACTGATCAGGGGTCATAGTATGATAGAAATGGGTTCATAAGGGAGTACATGCTTTTAAATCTATGACGCAGATTTCACATGCTTGTGAACTGAAATGCTTCTGCATCTGAAGCGAAGCTTACGCCATCATACTCTTACGCTACAGAACCTTATGTCTATAAAACAAGAGCTTCTTTAGGCCTGCTACTGTTATAGTGCATATAAACAGATTTACATGTCCTAACCGGCCGCAAAACAACATTTTGAGTAGGTCATCTGTCCACATTAAAAAACAAAAATGCTGCACAATGCAACAAAATTTAGTGTTTAATATACAGTTATGTGGAGTGGAACTCTGGACCAATGAGATTCCACTGTGGGTGGGGCTACACAGTGAGGTGACCTATAGAAATAGAACCCAACTGGTCAATAAAACAACCTCTTGTGGATTCTTGTGACAAAAATTCAGATTCAAATGGAAGAGATGGCATTTAAAATTGCTTCGTCACAGTGCTGGACTGGTACTACAGGAAAAAATGGGATCCTCTCAAAGAGCTTATGTCAGGAAGACAAGTTTGGACCGGTTCAAGAATGCCAGAGAGACGCCAGAAAACTTTTGCAACAGTTCAAATCGGCAAACAAAAGCGAAAAGAGATGGTTGGCATTATATATCATAGCCAGTTGCAGCATAGCAAATTTTCCCAGCCAAGTGAGTTTTCTATCTGCACTGCAAGTGAAAATTCTGAGAGAAGCAACAAAATCACAGATTATCAGAAAATATTTGACGTTTTATTTAAGTTTAATAAAATTTATTAAATATGAAAATAGACAAAATATTAAAAGAAAACAGAACAAAGTTGCAAACCATAAAATCAATTACAAAATACAATTACAATTACATGTTTAAGCTTTAGTAATTTTGTTATATGCTTTTGTTAATTTTATTATTTTTGTCATTTTGATTATTATTTTATCATTTTAATATTATTTATATACCATATTTTTTTAAATATTTTAATTAGCTTTTATATTTACCGTTTTCATTTTAATTTTAGTTGAAGTTTTAGTAATTTTGCTTTGTGCTTTTGTTATTTTTAGTAGGGTTTTTTTACAGGTCGAATTTTTGTAATTTTTTGGTACTTCAACTTCAACTTTTTTATTTCATTTAGTTGCCAAGGCAACATTTTTAATTTGTAACATGTTTAATATTTCTAATTTTAGTTGGAGTTTGAGTTGAAGAACTAAAATTAGAAAAATGTAATCTGAAATAAAAATAAATTCAAGCTACACAGAAATAAAAAACAACAACAACAACAACAATAATAATGACAAAAGCACATAAAATTACTAAAACTAAACAAAACTGAAAATATTAAAGCTAATTAAAAATACTATAATGATGTATACACTATAGTAATACTAAAGTAATACTGCTTCAGTAGTTGGGACAAAAACTCAGATCAACATTTATCCTTTGTCGGTTTTTCACTTTGTGCCTACTAGGACTTAAATCACTGGGAGTCGACAAATCGAAGTCAATAAATGTCATTTGTAACACATTTTGCAGAATATTAACTATAAAAAAACATGTAGGGCGGAACGTAAGAGTGGGAAAATGCATTAAGACAGTAAACAGGGTCAATTTTGATTTGATTTGCTGACATTTTAAACCCTTAAGTATGAAAAACAGCTGAGATGGTCTAAAAAGAGAAAATACTGGGTACCTTTTCTATTTCACATCCGCCGTGTCATTGGTTACAAGGTGGACCACACAGCCAGAGGTTTCGGAGATTCATACCCAATGTTTTTTGGGGTCTGCGTCCAAGCTGAATAGTGATTTTTCTAGGCCGTAGGGAAAAATAAAAGAATATAAAACTAAGAGACTGAGTGAGAGATGTGTTCTGAATGAAACAGGTCACCGTTTCTCCACACTCCCCATCCGCGCTGTTTCCCTCAGGATGTGACGGCCAAACAATAGCAGCAAGAAACGCCTTAACGAGGAGAGAGAGAGAGAGAAACGGTGAGAAAGAGAGAGACGGAAAGAGCGACTCGGCTAATTACGGTGCACCTCATTTCTCTGACCCCCTCTCAATTTGTGTCTCCCTCACTCTCCCCGTGTTGGAGAAATGCAGCCAGAGGAGACTTTACACTGGCAGCACTCCAACAAGCCTGTGGAAATCACTCAAGCACAGTGATGGAAAGAAACTAACTAAAATTAGCACCAATACTTATCTAACTGCATTTTTTCAGTCGCTTAGATCTTTTCACAATAAATGTCGCTTTTCAAACAGGTCCCTTTTTCCCATGAGCACTAGCACCAAAAAACAGTATACCACTATTTTTTGATGCTATATATAATTCCCACAACTTTACATCAGAGCAAACTGATGCCGTAATCAAATGCACTCTTCAAAAGTCCTTGTCTCTCAAGTAGCATTGAGAAAACTGATTCATTTTAGTGAATCTGTTCATTTAGATGGTTCACTAGAACCTATTCATAAAGTGATTCACTGATTTATTCAATTACAATAATGTAAACTGGACATTTACGATTCATTTTACAGAATCAGTTTGCCTGGATGGTTCACTAGAACCTGTTCATAAAAAGTGATTCCCCAATTAAATAATTACAATAATGATAGACATTTTTGATTCATTATAGAGAATCAGTTTGATTTGATGGCCCACTAGAAACTGTTCATAAAAGCATTCACGATTCATTCAAATACAGTATTGGAAGCTGGACATTTACGATTCATTTTACAGAATCAGTTTGCCTGGATGGTTCATTAGAACCTGTTCATAAAAGGGTTCACAGATTCATTCAATTACAACAAAGCAGATGGGAGATTTCATACTTTAAAACGGACAAAAAAAAATTTCTCAAAAAATGAATTTTAAAGTGGTCTGCATGAGTCAGTGAACTAAATTACAAGTCTGCAAAAGCAAAAAAGCAGACCGAAATTTAAATCCACTAGAAATCCTGTCATCCGCCTTAGCTCTTCTTGTATGTTCATGAGAGAAGTATTGATGTAACAAATTGAGAACCAGATCAATCGGTTTCATGAATGAATGATTCAGCTGATTCATTGAAAAGATTTGACTCAAAACAACGAATCATACACAAATCATCCTTTTGAGTTGAATCTTTTCAATGAATCAGCTGAATCATTCACTCACGATTCAGACTAATTTGCTTTTAGTTCTTGACACAGCGATTTAGTTGCAGTAGCTGCTCACTGGAACAGCCCACTACAATTTCAGATTAACAATAGTTTGCTTTTACTTTAATCACCATTCATTGAAGATGCTTGAAAAGCAACCAGCATAGTCTTCAACGTTTTCTTTTATCAAAGTATTTTCATGTTCCACTGCAAAATGTCATATGCAAGCTCCAGTTTCAAACTAGCTTCCCAACATTGCCAAATCCCACACACCCTTGAATGTGTGCGTCTGGAAGACAAATGGAAAAGCTAGGTGGAAAACAAGATTCAACTCAGAGAGAGAGAGAGACACACTGCTAAACATTAAAACAGTAAAACACATAAATGAAGCCAAAGAGAGAGAGATTCTCCAAGTTGGGGTCGGTTTCAGCCACCTATATTTTCCTCACGATTCGGCGAGTTTGCCAACTGCGAGCATAAAATTAGCATTTCAATACCTCCAAGGGATATTCATTACAAAAGGTTGAAACCTACTATCACTTCTCATTTTTATAATCCTCTCTTTCATTCTTCTGCACTCAGTCTCTTTGATAAGCACGTGGAAAAGGGAGGGCATGTGGAAGAGCAGAGCTGGAAGGGAAATGTTTAGGAGAACAAGCGGCACTTTGTTGAAGAGGTGCTGCAGTTTTGCTGACTCACGTAACGATATCAGCTGACTATCAAACACAAATTGGCTGGAAAATATTATTACAATGAAACTACTGTGGAAATAAAAGTCTAAAACGGACCGTTTCAATGAGTTTATGCCATTGAGAGCTTTGAGATGAGAGTGATCTCTTGATAGAAGTTCAACGGCTGAATATCAACTGACCATTCAGATGTAAAGGGATAGTTCGCCCAAAAATGAAAATTCTGTCATCATTTATTCACCCTCATGTCGTTCCAAACCTGTATGACTTACTTTCTTCTGTGGAACACAAACGGAGATGTTTTGAAGAGCACTGAGGTCCAAACCACACTGACACCATTGACTTTCAATGTATGCATGAAAAAACACTGAGATATTTCTCAAAATATCTTCCTTTGAGTTCCACAGAAGAAAGGAAGAAACGACAAATGATGAAAGAATTCACTATTTTGGATAAACTATCCATTTAAGACAACAAAGCAGCAACAAAGCAACTAGAAGTTCTCATTTTGAATTAAGGTTGGCTATTTGAGGCAGTACATGAGCGACAGCAACCTTTGATGATTCAATAAAGTTGAGTAACGTTCAACTTTATGCAAAAAATTTGTGTGTCCACACTAGATGCGACGCGACAGAATCAGCTGAGCGCGAGACGGAACGGAACGCGGAAAGTGAAGTATACCCGGGCCTTTATTGGCTCACTGACGCTGATGAGATTAACCCCTTAGGTATCGAAATTTGGTACCGAACGACGAGACGTTTTTCGATACTCGATGGTATCGAGGCAATTCGGTCGGTGCCTAAAAAGTATCGAACTCGATACCCAGCCCTAATACCGAGTGACTGATACCATCTTTGTTATGGAATACACTCGTTGGCTCGCAGTGAGTTCACAGTTTTATAACGTACATCTTTGCTTTAATTTATTTTCAAGATCTGAGGTAAACTATCTGTTGTTGCTTTCAGGCTATAAATGTCACGCAAAAGGATATTTAAACTCATATTAGATACGTTTAGCTTTGAATAAAGCAAATAATCACCTGAGATTATCACTGTCATATAGTTTGTATGTTGTTGTTCCAGCCGCGACGTCGCGGAAATAGAAACCGTTTCTAAAATAGAAATTTCGCGTGTCGCGGCTAGTTAGGACAAAATCTCAGATTAACATGGAAAAGATACTTTTTATCGTGTGTCGCGGCGTCGCATCGCGTGTAGTTAGGACACGGAGTAATGCAGTTAGAAACGGGATTTTCAATAAAAAAAGGGAATTTAATCTCAACATGGGAATAGACTTACTGATGCAAAAAGTGAAGAAACCCACAATTAGCGTTTCTTGTGATGCTTAGAGTAGGTTAATTTAAACTACAATGACAATACCATAACGATAAACATGCTATATGTAGCCTATGGCAAAGCAGTCAAGCTTTTAACAAGCTACACTCTAAAAAATGCTGGGTTGTTTCAACCCAACTTTGGGTCAAATATGGACTAATGTTGGGTTAATTTTTTCAATTAAAATTTTAACCCAAAATTTGGTTTAGTCCATATTTGACCCAAAGATGGGTTGAAACAACCCAGCATTTTTTTTTAGAGTGTGCATATTAAATAAAAATGCACTTTGTGATTAAAATCTTTTTGTTTAGAACTAAAAATGTAATTAGATTTACCAGTGTTTTTCTGTGAAATTACGCACAATTCAGAAATTTCCCATGTAGATTTCACAACAGATTCAGATCACGCAAAATTCCAAGCTGCTTGGTTTTAAAGTGACTTCTGACAATAGATCATTTAACTTTTTGCCTGAAGGCTGGAATATACTACACAACTTGCAAAACTTTTAAAACACTAGGCATCATGCACTTCCGACTTTATGAATAGTTACAGAGGAATGACTGGCCATCATACACTAAACAACTGAGGATCATACAGTACCAGACTTTAAAGTTGCTCTGATCACAACAAACTCATGCAGAAACACGTGCCTTGTTGCTAGGAGACACGTGACAAACAAAAACAATATGTGTTCTAAAATCTGTTCAGAATATCAATGTTTGATATCCTCCAACTGGATGGAATCAAAGTCTGAAGCAAAAAAAAAATCAGAGTTTGTTACCATCATAAACTACATGATTTTCTATTAAATCGGTCAAATCAAATCTGCAGACTGGCTCTGACTTTCGCGCAACTCGGGGCAAAATCGTGTAGTGTATTCCAGCCTTTAATTGTTAGATGTTCCTACTCTGACTGTACAAGGCGGTGAATCAATTTCTGCATTTCCACTGATTGTAATGCCATCAAATGATGTAAGTGAAAAATTAAACTAGAGATGCACCGATCGATCGGCCAGGGATCGGAATCGGCCGATTTTCCTCATTATCGGTGACCGGTCGGTCAGTCTCACTTCTTTCCGATTCCGAGCCGATCCGTTTTGTTACCAGCGGCACAGGCAATAACGTCAGCCGCACATTCTCACTCTCTTCTCTCCAACGACCAAAAATTAAACTAGAGATGCACCGATCGATCGGCCAGGGATCGGAATCGGCCGATTTTCCTCATTATCGGCCTGGATCGGTGCCCGGTCGGTCAGTCTCACTTCTTTCCGATTCCGAGCCGATCCGTTTTGTTACCAGCGGCACAGGCAATAACGTCAGCCGCACATTCTCACTCTCTTCTCTCCCAACGACCCCTTCTCTCTCACGCACACATCTCATTTGCTCCGGTTAAATAGTGCTTGTATTGCGCATTATTTTAGTCATTCCCGCAGGTTTCGCACTTACACCAAAAGCGAACACACCACCACTGATCTATATTAGTGGAGCGCACAAGCCGCGCTCAGTCTC
>NW_015641041.1:1489664-1495811 GCF_001515625.1 Sinocyclocheilus rhinocerous | reverse complement strand
ATTTTTACAATGAAGACTACAGAAATTAAAGTAATCAAATGTAAAATAACACTGGATGTGTTCTTTTACATTTGATTACTTTCATTTCAGTAGTATTTCTTACCTGAATAAAAACTTACTTAACCTGAAAAACTTAGTTTCATAGCTCTCTTTATTCTATTGCATTTATTTGTGCTGTTGTTTGCAATTTTTTTTTATTTGTTCTTATTTTATTACTGACTTTTTACTTGCGTGTTTTATGAAAATAAAACTTTGCGTTGAAGAAAAGTAGATTTTTTTTGTTTGTATATACTGTCAATTATAGTTCTTAGAAAGAAAATCGGAATCGGCAAAAATCGGTATCGGCAGATGTGTAACAAAAAAATCAGAAATCGGAATCGGCCAAGAAAATTGCAGTCGGTGCATCTCTAAATTAAACCAATACAAACAAAGCAGAATAGACACATTTGCACTAAAATACATAATGGTTACTCGCAGTTCACTGCCTCACACACAAGCTTTTGAACCATTCAAAAATTCAAACCCACAAATCTCACAAACCGTTGTGAATCCACCAACTATTTTCTCTCCAAAGCACTCATTGTAGGAGCTTAGGAACAGACGTTGTGGAGAATCTGTGAGTGGCCAGCGGTCTTTAAGCTTGCTTTCTGACTTGGTTCCTGCAAATATGCATCATCAACGTGAGTAAGCACCGACAGCTGTTCGCATCACACACTACATAATGATTTAGTTGAAAAGATGACATTTGCACTGTTTTATTCAGTGTGTTTGTTGAGTCGGATATACCACTAAAACTTTACACATACACAGAGAGAGAAAGAATGGCACTTTTGGCGGATGTATTACAAGAGATGCGAAAAGAGTGAAGGCAAATGTATTCAGATAAGAACTAGGCTACTCTTTAATATGACTAGGAGCACGGACGCATATTTTAATAATTAAATTATGACATTCAAGATTGATTGTGTTCATATCAACCTTTTCAAGCAGAACCAAATGAACCGAACTTTGACAAATGGACTCAGGTCTGCGTCAAAATCTCTAGTACGAAAGCACTGTAAATAAAGTACATAAACCATGTCAGATCAAAATGCCAGGAGTTTGACTCTGGATGTCTTATTCTGAATCGCCACTTTCTGGTGAATATTATGGAAGAGTCCAGGCTGAGCAGTTTGAGGGGTTCAGGAGTGCGTTTGCTGTTTAATAGCTTGTATTTGTGTGTGTTTCTCTTCTGAGGTGAAACACAGGAGAGACTGGCGCTTCATTCACACAGCGCTGGCAGCTCCACCAGTTAGCTGCTCTCTACCCTCACATGCGTGGTCACACACACACACACACACACACACACACACACACAGTCCTGACCCTGGATTCATTAGAGCAGAGGGTCGTTGTGTGTGACAGCCAGGGGCAGACGAGACCCCTCACACACACACACAAACACACTCTTCACTGGCAGGTCTGATGTTCATATAACATCATATAATGAGAGATGAGAAGAGATGAAATGAGAAAATGAGATGTGAGAAGAGCTGAAGAGAGATACAATGAAAAAAATGACAGATGAGAACAGACAAGGGCAGCTGACAAGAGATGAGAAAAAATATGGGAAGCGATGAGAAAACATCTGAGAAGACATGAAATGAGAATATGACTATATGATGAGAAAATGAGAGGTGAAAAGAGACACGAAAGAGAGAAATAGATAAAATGAGATAACGACATGAGAAGAGATGAGAAAATGAGTTGAGAAGAGATGAGAAAACAAGAGGAGAAGAGAGAAAAATAATGTTGAGAAGAGGAAAAGAGAGAAAACAAGAGATAGAAATAGATAAGATGAGGTGACAACATGAGAAGAGATGAGAAAATTAGGTGAAAAGAGATGCAAAAACGAGAGCTGATATAAGAAAAAAATGAGAGGTGAGGCGAGATGAGAAAATGAGATAGAAATTAGAAGTAGATCAGATAACAACATGAAAAGAGATGAGAACGAGAATGAGAGTTAAAAAGATGAAAAATCAGAGATGAGAATACGAGTTGAGAAGAGATGAGAAAACAACCGAGAAAAGAAGAGATGAGAAAAAATAGTTGAGAAGAGGTGAGAAAACGAGAGATGAGAAGATGAGAAAATGACTGATGACAAGAGATGAGAAAACAAAGGTTGAGAAGAGAAAACGTGACAAAAGATGAGAAAATGAGAAATGGGAAGAGCTTAGATGAGAAAACAAGATGAGATTAAATGAGATGACCAAACAACTGAGAAGAGATGAGGTAAGACTAGACCAGAAAAGGGATGAGAAATCAAGAGATGAGACGAGATGACATGAAAGGAGATAAGATAAATGAATGAGAAGTGAATGAGAGTCCCGAAGAACAGAATGAGATGACCAGATTGAGAAGAGAAGAGCCGAGATCAGATGAGATGAGAACATGAGAAGCCAATCAGGGTGAGGACCAAAGAGACGGGATGAGAAGAGAATGAGATTCAACACGTCCTCTGGCAGGAGCGTTAGCGCTGGACTGAGTGTGTGTGTGTGTGTGTGTGTGTGTGTGAGAGGAGAGAGAATGGAGGAGGTTTATTATGGAAGGCTTAATTAGTCTGAGCATTAGAGTATTCACATGCCAGAAATAGACAAAAACATCTGTGTGTGTGTGTGTGTGTGTGTGAGTGTGAGTGTGAGTGTGAGTGTGAGTGTGTGTGTGTGTGTGTGTGCGCGCGTCACAAGGCTGGTGTTTGTAACCAAATCTCTGTTCTGTTCCAGTGAGGGTTGAGATGAGAGCTTATCTCCCATTACACTTTCATTCCGCGATCAATCCCTACAGCTGGAAACACTCACACACACACACACACACACTCGCAGTGCATCTGAGATGTTCTGTGTGCATTTGAGTGTTAGTAATTGAACAATGATGTGTGAGTGTGTGTGTGTGTGTGTGTGTGCGACTGACCAGCGATCACATGCACCCTCAAACAAGACCTACACGACCACCGCTGACATTCATGTGAAGACAGAAGATTAGAGAGGAGAAGAAAGGCCAGAAAAGATGAGACTGGAAAAGACATGAAGAGCTGAGATCAGAAAACAAGAGCTGTGACAAAACAGGCAGAGACAAGACGAAGACATGAGAAAAGCAACAAGATGAGAAAAGAAGAGACAAGATGAGAAAACAATGAGAAAAATAATGAGAGAGATGACAAGTGAGAAATGAGATGAGAACATGAGAAGTGAAAACAATGAGGAAAATAACGAGAGTAACGAGAAAATAAAGAAATGAAATGAGAAAAAACATGAGGCCAGAAGACCACAAAATATAAAATGATGAATGAAAACGAGAAAACAATGAGATGAGACGAGAGAAAAAAAAAAAAACAAGGTAAGATGAGATGTGAAAACAGGAACAAACATTGAGAGTTGAGACGAATGAGAAACGAGTTGAGAAAGGTCAGCTGAGATAAGAAAACATGAAATGAGACAAGAAAAACAGAAAAGACAAGATGAAGACAAACTGGAAAAGAAGAGGGCAGAAAGAAGAAGTGTGACAAAACAAGCAGAGAAGACACAAGATGTGAGAAAAGCAACAAGACAACAAGAGATGAGATGTGAAAACAAGAAAAAATGAGACAAGATAAGTGAGAAGAGCAGAGACGAGATGAGATGTGAAACCGAGAAAATTGAGTTGAGATGGGTGAGAAATTAGATGATAAAGAAGAGAAGAAAAGAAGCAAAAAATCAGATAGGAGTGAGAAGAGTCAAGATGAGATGTAAAAAAAGAGAAAATGATAGCTGAGACGAGTGAGAAACTAGATGAGGAAAAAAAGACATGAAATGAGGCCAAAAGATCACAAAATACAAAATGATATGAGACTGAAGAAGAAAAAAAGACCTAAAAAGACAAGCTGTGAAAAAACAAGGAGAAAGAGATGAGATGAGATGAGAGAAAAGAACAAACAAGATCAGATGAGACATGAAAACAGGAGTTGAGAAGAGTGTGAGATGAGATGAGACGAGACGAGATGAGACGAGAAGGGACATGAAGTGAGACCAAAAGACCACAAAGATGAAATTATACGAGACTGGGAAAGAAGAGATGAAGAGATGAGACCTTAAAGAAGAAGAAATGAGACCAGAAAGACAAGTTGTCAAAACGAGCAGAGACAAAAGCAAAAGACATTAGAAAAGTGTCAAGGCAAGAAAATAAAAGATGAGAAGAGACGAGATCGGACGAGTAAAATGAGACGAGTAGGAAAAGAGATTAATCGAAATGTGAAAATGAAAAAAATGAGGGATGAGACAAATGAGAAACAAGATGCGAAAAGAAAAACAAATCTTAAGAAAAAGATGAGACGAGAATAGAAGAGATGAGAAAAGCAGAGACAAGACCAGATGAGATGTGAAAACCAAAAGACAGAGAGATGAGAGGAACAATAGACATGAGACAAGAAACTTACAGAGAGATGAAGCAGCAAAAAGAAGACAAAAAAGACATTATGAGAAAAAAAGATGATAATGTGATAAGAAATATAAAAGGTAAAGAGAGACGAGAAGAGCTGAGAAGAAATAGAAGAAAAAAAATGATAATGGGAGCCAAGGCGAGAAAATATGAGAGAAGACAAAGAAAAAAGTATTGGGACACGCGGTAAGAAAATAAGAGAGCATAAGAGACAAGAAGAGCATAAGTGAGACGATAAACAATGCGAAGATAACGAGGCGAGATTGGACAACAAGCAGAGGTAAGGAGATGAGCAAAGTAATATAATGAGAGACAAAAGTGAGATACGATATGACAAAAGTATAGCAGATAATGAGAGACCAGATGGGAAGAGAATGAGAGATGAGACGAGACAAGAGCGACTGAAGGAGCCAAAGCGGAGCAGATGGAGAGAAGTAAAGTAGAAACGGAGAGCGGCAGCTCGGTCTCACTCATCTGCTGCTAGTGGTTTATTGATCGCAGACAGCGAGTCTCAAAGTCATTTATCACCAGCTCCTCAAGTCCCTGTATGTGTGTGTGAGGGAGATAACTCCTGCGATAGCGGCCATAGCATCCATTATTCCTCACAATGGGCTGTGCCTGGACCTGCCCGACAGCTTGACACACACACACACATACACACGCTCGGCTCCCCCAGACACAACGACAAACGGCCTCTTTCTGAAAATAATAAATAAATAACAGCACGTATTGTTTCCCAGGCTTGGCCGAACAGCGAGAGTGAAGCTGCTCCACTGCTGATAGCGAAGCAGAAACCTGAAATACGGCCAGAAAGCTGGAAAGTGCTGAGGCTGTGTGTGTGTGTTTTTACACGCTCAGGTTATAGTGCATCATATTGAGCCAAGCTTGCCGAGACAAAGAAGGATTAAAGTTACAAAGGAAACATGTCAAAATGCACTCGATTTGCTTTCTTAATACACGTTCCTGGTCTTAATGTGAATGATTCATTGGTGCTCCGCCTCTGAAACGACTTTTACAGGCATAATGTCAGTGCTTGCAGTACCAGCACTTAATATTTTAGTCTTTAGCGTACTGGCACTTTTTCGTGCGTACCGGCATTTCTGACTTGTTGCCGGTACTGAGTCAAAGCATCAGTGTCTGAAAAAATATTACGGTTTTAATTTTTTATCAAATAAATGCAGGCTTAATGAGTATACGAGACTTTGTTCAAAAACTTCTGGCTTAATTGTAGTATGTATTAGCCGCTTTTCATAACCCAAAACAATTAGCAATATATAAAATAAACTAAAGTCCCACCCAACATTTTTTTCCATTTCATTTGGAAATTCACCACAATCAAGAAGTAAACATTTTATGATGCATGTGTGGTAGGGCTGTCAAAATGGCTGAAAAACTAAATTAGAATTTTTTTACTTAAATATTAATCAAAATTCGAATTATATTCCAATTTAAAATGCATAATTTCAGTTAGGGTGAAGAAAAGCTTTTGGCTTCTCTCCTGAGGTCACAAGAGGGCGCATCGAGCAAAATATCACTAATGCACGTTTATTCAAAGAACAATATAACATGACTATCTGTGAAAAAAAGTGCATAATGTTTAAAATAATGTTTATAAACCAAATATAATTAAAAGTTGCTTAAACAACTATAAACAAAACAGCATCATGTATGTATTCATAGTTTAATACAAAGGGC
>NW_015641041.1:1484231-1489340 GCF_001515625.1 Sinocyclocheilus rhinocerous | reverse complement strand
GGGGGAAAAAACCCCGCCATAAAGTCTCGAGATATGTTTTTTCAAAGTTGAACTAGCATTAATTTTACATGGCTTTCTAAACATGTGGCTCTTTTGTGAGAGACGCGAGTGCAACGGTGATGGATGTCCCTCTAGAAAATGCGCAAAATATGCGTTCTGTTTGAACAGCTTGGTTTTAGTTGTGACGTACACAAGATCTTCTCCACATTGATGTTCTCTTTTCCCGCAATATTTCTAATTAACAACGCAGCAGCGCCGCATCTAGTGGCTTCAACTGGATAGGTTAACAAAAACATTATAATGCAACGAAGCTTACATCGTCATCGCATCTCGTGCACCACTGATAAGGCTGCCTCCTTAACACACACCTAAAATTCGAATGCAACGTTTTTGCATTCGAATGTGGATTTTTATTTTAAATTCGACGAATATTCGAAATTAGAATTTTTTTTGACAACCCTAATGTGCGGCATATTTCCGGGTAAATCATAATACCCAGTAATAAATCATTAACTAAACCAAGCCCCGCCCACATAAGATTTGATTGGCTCTTGGAATTCAAGGTTTTGAGATTAAGATTATTTTCCCCACATGTGCAAGTTTGATTCATGTCAATGGAAAAAAAAAGCCATTTCAGAGGCTGATATGGTCATTTCTAGTTTAGAAATCAGAGAACCTGATAAATAATGTACAACAAGACCAAAGACATGAACTAAAAAGAAAGCAAATAGGGTCATCTTAAGGAAGAAACCTGATTTAAGTCACTTTAGAAAGGCAGTTTAGCATGCTGTCAACCTCCACTAGGCTGACTAATCAAACCCACAGCTCCGCGCTGAGAGAGCCAGTAAGGATGATTGAATGAGAGGGGGGAAACGATAAACATTTGAAGCGATCAGACACATTCTCGTTTTCCTTCCAGCAGCTCTTCCCGCTGCGATCCAGAAGCCTGATGTGTGTCAGGATGAATAAAGGTCGTGCTGGAACCTAACCAAGTGCTGCATAGCCATTTCAACTAGAAACACCGGACAGGCCACCAAGCCATGGCTCATCTGCCAATAAGATAAAGAGCACATCTGAAAACCACCATATTCCTACCTTACAGTCTGCCGCCCCAGAGGAAGATGAGTGGGAAAATCTGAAAAAAAATACATTTCTTAATCAGTATTTGTCTTGCTTTCCGGTACAAATGTCTAAACATCAAGGTAAATTTACTTGAGAAGCAAGATTGCATTGGATATTAAGATTTAATTCAAGATATACTCTCTTAAAATTGGTTTAGTTTGTCTTACCCCAATGGCAAACTCATTTTAAGCATAAACTTGCTTGCAAAAATTGGATCGTTCACCTAAAAATGAATATTCTGACATTATTTACTCACCCTAATAATTTTTCAGTGAACTACCCCTTCAATATCTTCCGCAATTTTGCTTCTCAAGTAAATTTATCTTGCCAAACAATGAGAGAAATGAAGGAAAGAGAGCGATATGTGAAAACAGATAAATACAGGGTAAAACAAATCAAGAAAAAAGTTCTCACACACCGTATGCGCCATTGATTTCCTATTCTCTCGGAAACATTTAATGAGCTTAAGCGGAGAAGGAGAGATTGAGGGAGAGAGAAAGTGACAAGGAAGAAAACAGATAAAGCCTCGCAGAAATTTCCCTGAGAGAGCAAATCATTCAGGAAGACAAGAAGGTGCTTAGCAGAGGAACAGGTGTTGGATGTGACGATTCCCACACTGGTATCGGAGCCAAAACCAGCGGGAGTCTGTCAACAAGGAGCAAAGCTAGACCACATCTGTCTGCAAGTCATTCCCAGAGCGTCAACACATCTCGCAACAATGGAGAATGAATAGAGCAAGAGGAATATGACTCTTTAAATATTTAGGCGAGGGATTTGCTAAGAACACACTTATATGCGTTGTTTTTGCACCCAATTCACTAAAAGAAATTATGCAAATCAGTTACGGTACAAACACATTAAAAAAAGTGCAAAATGCAACTTGAATGATGCGATTCCACCTTTTCCAGGTCAGTTCTGATGACACCTTCATTTAAATACACATGACGTAGCGGTTTAACCAGCATCTGGTTAAATTAGAATAAACGGGTTAAACTTCTTGAACTGAACTTTTAAGTGAGCTGACCCTTTGTCTCACTCAGTGTAAGCATGGTTTTAGATATCAATATTTCCATAAAAAACAACAACGCAGAAAATCATTGCAAGTCCGCTGATGCCCTAATCAAGGACCTGCCAAGAGCTTGTTTTAGCAGTGAAAACTATTTAAAATGTTGAAGAGCCATTAGAGGCGCAGATTGTGAGTAATGTGAGATTCAAGCATTCACCCAAACGCCGCCCCATTAGCTCCAGCAGTGCAACAATATGAAATCTGCGGTACATGCAGCCATTACGGTGTCCCACAGGGCTCGGTATTGGGCCCAGTGCTGGATTTCAGTGATGTGCAGTACTGCTTCATCCTTTCATTTGCAGCCCCAGTGAAACCGCAGCCATGTCGCACTAAACGTTAACAATCAGCTAACAGCAGCCTGTTTAAAATCACTCAAGGCTCAAATGGTATTAAAAGCTGCCAATGCAAATGCTAAACAAATACAGTTTCAACGTATCCCTTATCTACAAGCGTCAAGCTGTCTAAAGTAGATCTCAACCAGGGGTGGGCAGTGTGAACATAATTTTAGTGTACAAGTAATTATATACTACATTAACAATATGCATCACAATACTCACTACAGTTCAAAAGTTTGGGGTCAGTATGTTTTTTGTTTTGTTGTTTTTTTGAAATACATTTATATTTTTATTCAGTAAAGATGTGACAGTAAATACATTTATAATGTTACATAAGATTTATATTTCAAATAAATGCTGTTCTTTTGAAATTACTATTCATTAAATAATCCTGAAAAAAATATATATTTTCCACAAAAATATGAAGCAGCACAACTGTTTTCAAGATTGATAATAATAATAAATGTTTCTTGAGTAGGAAATCAGCATATTAGAATGATTTCTGTGACACTGAAGACTGGAGTACTGATGCTGAAAATTCAGTTTTACAACACAAGAATAAATTAAATTTTCAAATATATTCAAAGAGAAGACAGTTATTTTAAATTGTAATAATATTACAGATAATATTGGTTTTATTTGTATTTTTGATCAAATAAATGCATCTTTGGTGAGCATAAAAATCTTACTGACCCCAAACTTTTTAACGGTTGTGTTGTTTTTGCTGGAATGTGAACAAAAATTTTAAAAAAATCCTAATCAGCATTTCTTGTCTTAAGAGAATACATATTGAATATTCAATGATTTTCTTATGCTATTATAATTTTTCTTCTTGTATTTAGCATACACCTCACTACATATTTATTAGATTTATTCATTCAAATTGGATGAGAAAAATAAAATAGAATTCAATATAAATTCTTCAAAAACAAGTTTTAACAAGTCAATTTATCTTCCAAGAATTATTAGAAATTTTTTAAATAAAAAATACAAAAGACAAAAATACTGATTAAGAAAATGAGGTTGAGATTACACTGCAAAAATTGCGTTTCTCACACAAATGTGAAAAATGATGCGAGGAAGATAAAGAGGAGTCTTTAACGATGCGATGAAGAGAATTATACGAAGGGAAAAAACGTGATGCAGTCTGCAGGCAAACATCCGGATAGAGTGGGAATCCAAAGGAGACGCCACACTAAAGAAAGTCAAGTGAGAGAGAGAAATTAGAAGGTGAGAGTACGAGTGAAAAAGGCGAGTGAAAGAGGGATCAAACCTTACTACTCACTGGAGTGTCGAGTGAATTCGCGGATTCACACTTTGGGGTCTGTGAATGCAAGCCTGTGAATATTTATAAAAGGAGAGTGAGCGAACGAGCCTGAAACGAGACGAGAACATGAGCTGGAGAGACATCATTTTCTTAAAGGGGTCAAATGATTTCAATTTGTCCTTTCTCTTTGGAGTGTTACAAGCTCTTGGTGCGGGTCGTCACATGTGGTTGCCGCAAGCCCGCCGGCCGCTCCTTCGTCGAATCCGCCGACGGCGCCGTTCTCAAGCCCGCCCGCCTCCGCTCACTCAATCCCGCCCGCCGCCGCTCACTCAAGCCGGCCTCCGCTCAATCTAGGCCGCCACCCTCCGCTCACTCTAGCCCGCCATGGGTTTCGTTGTGAAAGCGAAACTACTTTGTTTGGCCTTCCATGTGAATAAAAAGACTAAATTAAATCTGTTTATTATATGAAGCGATAATTTCGTTGGACTTGGATTAAACAGCTCAATTCATATAGATTACTTTTACTATGTCTTTATGAACTTTATGAACTTTAATTTGTGTTTGGAGGATGAATGAAAGCCTTATGGGTTTCGAATGACATGAGGTTGAGTTACTGATGAAAGAATTTACATTTTGATGCACATCTTTAAATATATACACAAAGGCTATAGCATTAAAATTATATACATATGGATATTGTATGTATACTCTCACACTTTAACTGCTTCTATTCTTGAACACTTGATGATTATCTAATCAAAATAAAAGCGCAGCGCTGAGTCTAGGAGAACTCACCGGTATCACACACACTCCGGACGCGTCGCGTTCAACTCGAGCAGCGGTCTAAAACAGTTTATTTAATCACCAAACGGACACAAGTTTACTTCAAGAATGAACAATTTGGCATGGATGAGTTTGAAGTTCGGTGTTTAAAAAACGGAGCAAACGGAAAGAGAAAGCGCAACCTATATTATAGCTCTATAAATGAAGCACACAGACTTTATTAGAGCCACAGAAAGACAAACGTTTTGCTGAAAATGCACAATACACAATTCATTATGTACATTAACAACAATTCGAGACAAATATAATGTAATTTAAAGGCAAACTGTCTTAACCGCGGCTTGTGTACTGCATCATCACTGTGTCTGTCACACGACTCTGTTGAACTTGGGCTTGAACTGATGGTAAAACTAACGACATTATTAACTGTCTTGATATCTCCTTTGAAAGCTGAAGCTCGCGATTATGGTAAGGGGCGTTACATTTCCGACGCGTGCTTGTGGTGTTCGGCCAATCACAATGCACTGGGTCAGCTG
>NW_015641041.1:1476901-1484062 GCF_001515625.1 Sinocyclocheilus rhinocerous | reverse complement strand
AGACTGTAAGTACGTTTTTTTATATTTAAAGGATTTGCCACTGACAATTCAAACGCGAGTTTTGAGCAGTGTAGAGTAGCACTTGTTGTTTGTCATTTCTCCGATCACAAATGCAGACATGGTTTTATGTCGCGATGCAACAACGCGTAAAAATACAGTACAAGTCATTATAAGGGCATAGAGGAGAAACAATAATGTACAGTATGTGGAAAATAATGTGTTTTTTGAACCTTAAACCGCATAAACACATTTCATTACACCAAATACACCAAATAATGTTCTTTTTAGCAACATCATATGACCCCTTTAAGTGACATGTTTTCTCCTCTCGATCCTGAATTAAATTTATTGAGTGTATATGTAGCTGAGAGCTGCTGCCCTCGGAGGGAATCTGAGAGGATTTCTGACGCCGAACAAGCAAGGGGGTAGCAAAGGGCATCCGAGCCAGAGAGCGTTTGAAGCGATATGAAAGCCTTGCGCCAAGTGACTTTTCTGCCCAGACACTACAATACACTGAAGCTTCATGTAAATGCATGATCCCACAGCGGGGAAAACCCTCACCCTGCAGCAAGTTTCCTGTAGTTTACCAGCCTACACTCAACCCACCTGAATATTAACCTGGTGTTTTGATTCGCTACACTCGCAGAACTCGTTCCTCCATCAAGATCCTTTCAAGCTGTAGATGTCAGGAGCTTTTGTTCGATAAAGACTTCTATCGGCCTGTCAGTAAAATGCCGCTTTCACCAGAAATCAGTGCAGGCTTAGCGTGAAAACGTAGACTTGTGCTTGTTCGACAGACACTTCAATGGCCCATGAAGGATAATTCAGGAGAGCTGCTGGGACACCTGCTAACACTATGGAGACATGAACAAACCAAAATCAAAGTGTTCTTCACAGCTGGAGAGGGTATGAGGAAACAGACCATTCAATGAAAAATTAATGAGAGAAACGCTCAACATGGTGGCTATAGGAAAGGAGGAGAGCCACTTGGCTTATCAGCCATTTAGCTTATTAGCCACAAGCCAACAGCAAGGTGTTCTTTTGAATGGAACAGAATACTACCATACTACTTACTGAATACTGTGTTTTGTTCACTGTACACAGCTCAAGTATTAAGAATTATGCCATAAATGTGCATGCATTAAGTATTATTATTATTATTATTATTATACAAGTATTAAGTGAAATAGTAGGTATGTAGCAACAGTATGCTACGTTGTAGTCACATGTGCAGTATATCACTACATAATTAACACAGTGATATACTGCACATTTTAGCAGATTTCTGCATAATAAATAAATTTATTCATGCATAACTTCTACACATACATTATACATTATAAACATAATGATTATTTATATATGCATGCATAAAATAAATTAATAATAATAATAAGTGTATATAAGTCTATATTAGTTTATATAATATATGATGTATAATGTACATTGGTGTAAATGTATAAATGTACTATTTATTTATTAATTATATGTGACACTGTGCTTTGTGGTATATTGAACATTTTGGCACATATTTTGCATACAAAAAACATGCATACTGTGCAAATATTATGTCATTGTAAATACAGTATGATGTATGCCAAATAAATAGTTCAAATATTATGCTATTTTTCTATAGTATTTCATAGTAAAAGTAATCCATTCATAAATACATTTATTCATCAACTAATAAACTAGTAAAATTATATTAACTATAGTATAGTAAAATGATAATAATAAGAAGAAGAAGAATTACCAAAACAGTCAACAACTTACTTAGAGAATGACATAACTGCCTCTCTGTCAGTGTAGCCACACAAATACGATCACCTGAGGCAAACAAACCTCCCAGCAGAGTCAAAATATCGGCATCCAAAGAGCTCAATAATGGTTTTGAGGGTTTCTACCACTCATTAGCACTGCGCTAGTGGTGGAACGTAAAGATAAGCGCTGGATCGGTGGCCTGTGACACGCCGCTCCTTATCTGACGGACCCATCGAACGTCTATCAATACAGGACCCAGAAAAATCTGCAAGACCAACATCTGTTCGATCAGCCAACAGCACGCGACAACCTGATGACCTGCAGGACGTCAAGTTAGACAGCCTATAAATACACAAAGCAAAGGATGAGACATGGACGAGCACACACAGAGACCTTTGAGGGCAGTTCAATGCCCTGTGACCGAGGCATTATGCTCTGGAGGAGAAGCACACAACCTTTCTGCTGAGAAACGCAGGCCAGTTGCACACTAGCGTTCATGCTACGTCACAGAACGCTGTGAATCCACTTCCTATTTGTCAAACGCTCCATTACAGCTGCTTCTAGCATGCTAAAGTTTAGTTCCAGCTCTGTATAAACACACCTTCTGTCATTTTCAATTTGAACCACAAGACCTTGATTAGGACAGGTGTTTGATTAGAGGTGGAACTAAACTCTGCAGGAAACTAGCGCTGTGGCCCAATTTGCATAATAATTGCCCTAAAATAGTATAATACAATAATAGTTCAGAACAGTATACTACTCTTCCTATTTATGCAGTATACAGTACATATATTGATAACAGGTTTAATAACTTTTTTCTTATAACAAAATAACTGAACATTTAAATAAAAAAATTGTATACAGAAAAATGTAGAAGTAAAAAAATTTACACAGATTAAAGTGCAAAAGAACTATAAAGACCAATAGGTATCACTTTACAATAAGACCTCATTAGTTAACCTTAGTTAATGCAGTAATATGAAGAGATATCAAGTTTTCCTTTCTCTTTAGCGCCATCTGCTGTCAGAGAGTGAAAGTGCGCTTTCATCCAGAGCGTCTCTCACATGTTCCGCCATGTGCTTCTCGTCCGCGCTTGTTTACATCAGAGTGCGCACGCGTCTTTCACGCAGCATACATAGGTGTTGTGCATTGTGACCAGCTGATGGGAAAAGTATTACTAAAATGCATTCAAAATTCTGTATAATTTGTAATAACTAATTATTCTCGGTATTTTGAAGTGCCCACTATAACAATATCGTGCATATTCATTATTGTGATATATCGCATTACCGAATACCGGCACAAGTCTAATTGTGCGGAATATACTAACCCAGTTTATCAAAAAGTGAAACGATAAATGAATTTATGCTAATGAGGTTAGCTAAATGTTGAGATTAAAAAGGTTGCACTTCAACATGTATTTTTCATGTACTAACCTAAATTCTAAGTATAAGTATTACATTGGATTTTATGGTAATGAATTTATCTCATGCTAGCCTTGCAGAAATGCAAAAAGAAACAAACGATAATGTTCTTTTGCTAACGTTCACATGAAAACAGAGACAATATACAATAAGGTTGTTTAATGCTAGGGTTCAAATGCAAATGGAAACAACATCCAATAATTTTGTTTAGCGAATGCTAACATTCACATGCAAACAGAAACAACGTGATAAGGTCATTTAGCTAATGCTAATGCTCGCATGCATTGAAACATTATGCGATAAAATCACTTAGCTAATGCTAGCGCTCAATGTAAAAAGAAAATTTGTAATAAGGTCGCTCTGGTAATGCTAACATTCACAAGCAAACGGAAACAATGCGATAAGGTCATCTAGCTAATGCTAACGTTCACATGCAAAACAAAAGCAATGTGTGATAAAGCCCTTTAGCTAATGCTAACTCTTAAAAGTAAACAAACAATTTCAGTAATGCTAATGTTTGCATGCAAATTGAAACAATATGTTTTAGTAAATGCTAACATTCACATTGAAATGGAAACAATGCGATAAGTTTGTCTAGCTAATGCTACCGTTCAAATGCAAACAGAAACAAAATGTGATAAAGCCATTTAGCTAATGCTCACGTTTAATTCTAACGTTCGCATGCAAATCGAAAAATATGCGATATGTTCATTTAGTGAATGCTAACATTCACATTCATATGGTCGTCTAGCTCATGCTAACGTTCACATGCAAACAGAAACAATATGCGATAAAGCCGTTTAGCTAATGCTAGTGTTTAAATGTAAACAAACAATTTGTAATAAGGTTGTTTCAATAATGCTAATGTTCACATGCAACTAGAAACAATATGCAATATGTTCATTTATTAAAAGCTAACATTCATTTGCAAATGGAAACAATGCGATAAGATCATCTAGCTACATGCAAACGGAAACAATATACGATAAGGTCATTTAGCTAATGCTAATGTTGGCGTGCAAATAGAAACAATGATATAAAATGACCTGTAACACTGTCTCCCAATACTGGTGTCCAGTCCTACAACATATTCAAAAGTACGTGTACTTTTAGTGCAAGTATGCAAATTGAGACGCTGCTGTTGATTAGCTAGTTTAGGTGTGTTTGATTAGCCAGATCTGAACTCTGCAGGAAGGTAGATCTCCAGGAGCACGTCAGCTCTACAGCATTGTTCAAAAATAGACCATGATTACCGCCAATGGTGAAGCAGATTTGCTGTAGGCTACAGTGTTTGTTTGAAATAAACATCAGCTAGGAGGAATCCGCACAGGCCTGTCGCATGAAAGATGCCGTTTCAAAACGACACGTACAACAAATGCATGCACACATATTGCACAAATGATTCTGGGTTGTTTTGAATAAATCAGGCTATTGATTTATTGACTTATGATAGTTTTAAAAGGATTGCATGGCTGATGTATTAAAACGTGTAAATATCCATTACTCGTAATAGATCGCATGCCATTCGGGTGAAAATAAAGAGGCTGGGTATTCACAGACACACTTAAACCCAAACATCCTGTACTTTTATGCCTCCCGGCGAGGAACACCTTCCACCCCTCACGGCGACGGAGTCTGGCCCCGAAAACTCGCCCGGTTTCCTGTGAGAGTCCACAGCCGGCCGATAATGAGAGAGAGAAGGTGAGCATGTCAAGAAGTGGATTCTTTCTGCTGAGCGCCATCTGGAAAAGGCGAGGTACATAAACAAGAACGCCGCTCGTATCCCCTCCTCACACACATGCACACGTACACACAAAGCCTTTTGGATTGTCAGGGATTCTGGCTTATCAATTTCCAGCCAGATACAAACCCAAAGATGAGAAAATGCACAATAGCAAGAGCGGGCGAGCGAGAAATAAATGAGAAATCCAGGTTTTCAGGCAACAATGGCCCAACCCAAAGTGCTGATGGCTGGGGGTTTTTTTTTTTTTTTTTACACAAAGGCCTTTTCGAATTTCAGTCTGGTCAAACTTCAGCCCACAACCCACATGGAAAACGATCAGATCCAACATAATCACAGACAAAAGAGGCTGTAAAAATGAGACCTCGATGGCGTGGTGCAAATCACGCAGCAGAAAGTATCACATTAAAGAAAAGTGTTGGTGTAAACCTGAAAATGCCTTCAGGTATAAGTGTGAAGCGGACAGAAAGCCAAGTTGACATGTGACGCTTTCAGAATGAACAAGAAACTACCTGGAACACCACCTGAAACATTTAAGGACACTTAAACTTAAACACTACGATAGATTTATTCAACTGGCCCAACAGAAGTAGATGACAATACATAAAAAAATAATAAATAAAAAAATAATAATAAATAAATAAATCGAATATTTGTATTTATTTTATAATTGTTTATAAGATGATAGTCATATTAAAAAAAAAATTAAATACATATTTATAGATTTTTGTTTAGCGTAATTTCTCTTTTTAATCAATTTAACCAACTTGCCCAGAAATTATATGAAATATAAAAAATTTTATAATTTAATTAAATAATTCTATTTTGGAAATCTTAAAACTATTGCTACTACTTATAAAAAAAATTATAAGAAAAAAAAAAAATTATCAATTAAAAAATTAAAGAAATAATCAATTTAAAATAATAAAATGTATATAATAAAATTAAATAATACATTTGATGTTGGGAATCAGTATACTACAAAACTGCTGTGTGATACGTAAAATTACAAAACTACTACTACTAATACAAATAACAAAAATTTGATAAATCTAAAATAAAAAACGATTAAAAATGTAAAGACATAATAAAAAATATTAAATAATAAATTTGAAAATCAGTACACTACAAAACTACAACCTCCAGACTGCGACTAAAACGGTCGCATTTGCGACCAAAAATATTAATTTGGGAGTGAAGTTTTTGCTGAGGTCGCCACTGGCGACTCATATATATATATATATATATATATATATATTTACTTTATAACTTAAATTTGCATGTAATGCCTTTATTCCTGATTGTTTTGCGATCACATCTTTTGTTATGTTCACGTATTAAACTTGAGACGATGCGTACGCATCAAAGTTTTAGTGGAAAAAAGAGTTAACAGTCCTCATCTCTGCCACATAGCAGCGCTGACTGATTAAAAGTGAACCCATTTAATCTTTCTCTTTACTACTATAGTACATAATGAACATGAATTAACATCAAAAGGTAGGCTATTTTATAAGAGAGCCTACAGTACAACAACTTACTGAAATGTCTCATGTAAAAGCTCATTCAGTGTTTAAAGCAGCGTCTAACTTGAACAAACTACAACAGGTAAAGCTGTCAGCTGTGTGGATATTGACAATATCGTTAACAATTCTCGTTTATAATCATTACTAATATGGCTTCTTCTTATCAAGTTCATAGTCTATGCTGTGTTCTGTTAATGCGTGAACTTCATATTATTTGAAGCACATTGCCATACAGTAATCGCAAAAAGCTTTGTGCTTTTTAATAAACAAAGTACCAGCTTTAAAATTATTCCAAATTCATAACGAAATACAAATAAATACAGTTTTGGCGCTCTTTAATGCGGTAGGCGCGATCGCTTTAGCGCCTCAGTTCAAGCGGCAAGTGAACCCATTTAATCTTTCTCTTTACTACTATAGTAAATGAACATGAATTAACATCAAAAGGTAGGCTATTTTATAAGAAAGTCTACAGTACAACTTACTGAAATGTCTCATGTAAAAGCTCATTCAGTGTTTCAAACTGCGGGAAACGTATAAAGCTTGTGAACATTGCAACGTAATATACATTTACCTCAGAAAAACTATTCGGTGTCCATAATAAGCTCATCAGTCAGCTAGAAAAATAACTATAAAGAGGAGCATGTTGCTATATCTATGCGCTATTGCATATTAATATTTTTACTTAACCTGTTGTCTACATGATTCAACTCCT
>NW_015641041.1:1475932-1476430 GCF_001515625.1 Sinocyclocheilus rhinocerous | reverse complement strand
CGCGATCGCTTTAGCGCCTCAGTTCAAGTGGCAAGTGAACCCATTTAATCTTTCTCTTTACTACTATAGTACATAATGAACTTGAATTAACATCAAAAGGTAGGCTATTTTATAAGAGAGCCTACAGTACAACTTACTGAAATGTCTCATGTAAAAGCTCATTCAGTGTTTCAAACTGCGAAAAACGTGTAAAGCTTGTAAACATTGCAACGTAATATACATTTACCTCAGAATAAGCATTAGGTGTCCATAAGCTCATCAGTCAGCTAGAAAAATAACTATAAAGAGGAGCATTTTGCTATATTTATGCGCTATTGCATATTAATATTTGTACTTAACCTGTTGTCTACATGATTCAGCTCCTCCCATAAAATTGCATTTTACTAATTAAGAAAAACAGACTAAAAGTGTGAAAGACATACACTCTTAAAAATAAAGGTGCTTAAAAGGTTCTTCACAGAACCATTTTTGGTTTCACAAAGAACCATTTAGTCAAAC
>NW_015641041.1:1455547-1475917 GCF_001515625.1 Sinocyclocheilus rhinocerous | reverse complement strand
TGATATTGGTACAGATTCTGTGTAATGAACAATTCTTTGTGACTGTATATTTCAAGTTGAAAAAGACATTTAGTTCCCACTAGTGTAAAAATGTAAAAAAAAAAAAACTATAATAATAATAATAATAATAATAATAATAAAATAAATAAAACTATTCTGTGGCACCTAAAAAAATAATTTGGCGCCTACGTTTTTTTCTTATAGGAGCCAAAGGCTACTTACTCGATTTTTTTGTCTGGAGCCCTGCAGATAGACAGACAGACCAGCGCTCTGGCTATTGAACTAAGGAGCTGACTGAGACAAACCACCAAATCATTGTATTCCCACTTGATCCTACAAACTCAACTCTTTCTACAACTTCAAAACAGATCTAATGGTGTAAGAAAAGAGATGACACACCTCCCTCCAAACACACACACACGACCACGTTCTGTATCCTCAGCTGACCTGTACTGTTCAAGCGTTGAAGGGCTCAGGTGGCAGGTGAGATCTGGAGGCGTTTGACAAATAAAGGCGGTCAGATAACGGCAAGCCAGCATCTCCCAGAAGAGGACGTGGACGGGGAGGAATCGGGCAGCTGTCCATTTACATTGAATCACAGCTGAAGAGTTTGACCTGATTACTAACCTGTGTGTTCAGCCAGAGCTCTGAGGACGCGTGACGCCGCCAGAGACGCAGAACCTCTGATCGAAACCAGGAGACAGCGGAGGCCAGCGACACGGAGCTGCAACTTTGTTTGGATATCTTTAATTGAGAAGATCAAAAACGGATGATAACGTGAAATCACATCGCTTGAGGACACGTCTGTTGTCTACGGATGGTGATTCCATCAATCTCCAAGCAACTAAAAACTAATTACAGCTCAACACACACAATGGCTGGATTCCAATTTGCATACATTCACCAAATATGAAAAGTATGTACTTGCTGGTCAGATTCATATCCAATGTAAATATAATTGTAAATAAAACCTACAATTAAATATAAAAAAAATGAACTAAAATAAAAGCTTAAAAATAACATTAAAATTAAATAAAATGTAAAATTAATAAAAAAAATCTAAATAAAATACTACATAAATAAATAAATGCTATATAGCTTCACAATGTTGAATTAACATTTTTAGATAAATATAACTGTTTATTACTGTATGCAGGTATAAATAAAAATAATTAAATATCATAATATCAATAAATAACATCCTTCTGTTTATTTACAAGAAAATGTGAAATTTTGTTTGTAAAAAGCATTTTACATTACAATTTTAATGTTTTACTTCTTGCATGCAGAAAAAACAAATAATGCTTTTAAGCATTTTCTGAATACAAAAATATTGAGATGAATATCATCACAAAAATGAAAAATACTGAGATTAAACTTAAGCCCTACTATGAAAAGTATGTACTGTGCTTGTCAGATTCATATCCAATAATTATAAATTAAAATAAAATAATAAAATAAAATAATAAAAGAAACAATAAAGGTTAAATAAATAAATGCTATATTGATTCACAATGCTGAATTAAAAATATTTGAGGTATATACTGCTGTTTATTACTGTGCACAGGCATAATTAAAAATTATTAAATATCATATCATCAATAAATAGCATACTTCTGTTCATGTAGTGGAAAATGAGAAAAAAACTGTTTGGGGAAAATGACTTTTATGTTACATTTTCTATGTTTTATTTCTTGCTTGTAACAAAAATCACGCTTTTAAGCATTTGTCAGAGCAAATACAAAAATATTTAGATGAATATCATTAAAAGAATGAAAAATGTTGAGATTAAATTTAAGCCCTAGTAATTCTTGTCTCGAAAGCATGGAAATAATATGCAATCTGACCATGACTTGGGAAGCACTAATCCTAATCACTATAAAGTATGGATAGTTTTTAAACTGGGATTGAGCCCCCCACACACACACACACACACACACACCGACCTAAAAATCATGTGGCGTTGATCTCAAGCATCTCATTTTTGTACATATTTTTGTTGTTGTTGAGGAAAGGTCCATAAAAACTTCACTGTGTGGTGTTATGGTTTACACAACATCCTCTTAACAGCATGATATTACCAGAGAGATAAAGGGCCGGTGTTGTGCCGAAATCGGTGACCTAGCGAAAACTGTGACCAGGGGTCGCTGTTCAGCACATGTTTGTGCAGGAGCGCGCGTTAGACCAGACGCTGAAGCCGAATGATCAGCGTCAGAGGAGACGAGCGGTGCTGTAAAACATGTTTCATGTCTTAAGACTAAAGTCGTGGGGAAGTCGTGGCCTAATGGTTAGAGAGTTGGACTCGTAACCCAAAAGGTTGCGGGTTCGAGTCTCGTACCGGCAGGGATTGTAGGTGGGGGGAGTGAATGTACAGTGCTCTCTCCCACCTTCAATACCACGACTGAGGTGCCCTTGAGCAAGGCACCGAACCTGTTCCTTAGAAATGCTTATGATTGCAGTTGGCTAGGGTCACTGAATCTGACAAGTAAAATATCATATAGGCCTAGGTATCAAAATGTTACCACTCTTTATTTCATAATAACTGACTATAAATGTTTAATAAAGCGACTTGTTTAATAAAGTGTGATATTGAGCTCATCTTCTTTCTATTTTATAAAGCATATTGATCAGCTGACATATTGATACAGTATAGTCTAACAGGTCAAAATTATATACCACAATGTTACCCCTTTTTACTTTATAAGTATATAAGTCTATGTTGTTCAAACTCATTCAAGTGATATAAAGATTTCTCCTTTTTCCTATAGGTTTATTCTTGTTGTCTTCTGAGTAACAGTCACTAATTATTAGACAGTACAGAAATTATTACCAGAAAAAAAAAGCTAATTTTTGTGATGCTTTTTAGGTTATCATTCAGAAGGTTTGTTACTGCACCTCTAACACTGTTGAAATTTCCCCACTGTAAGTAGTCAACTTAGCTGTATATGTAATTTCAATATAAATTAAATTAAACTGACTTAAAACATGAGCTTAATTTATTTTAAAAAGTTAAGAATTGCTTAACTTATTTTGATTAGTTAAAGTAATGTAAAAACATGGTTTTAATTACTTATTGATCATGCCATTTTTATTTTACATTTATGTTTGCATATTACTAAGAATTTGTAACCATTAAAATTATATTTGACTGAGATTGACTCGTGAGATTTTTTCTGCCTTCTAGAGTGTTCCTAGAATAGAAGAGTTTTCATTTTAATTTCACAAGTTAAGTTAGAGATACGTTATGATTGGGTTCAAATGTTTTTATATAATCTGAAAAAAGTAGGATAAAAAGTGTATGAATATATAGCCTACATAAGACTTGTATGTAACTGTAAATAACTTAAAGTGTTGTCATATCTTCTCACAGATCAACCTTTTACAAATCAAATACAGGAATACATACTGTAGTATAATATAATTATATACATGTATGTTAAATGTTCACGGTCCCACATGACTTTTATGGTTTATTAATTTATTTTATTTATTTATTTATTTATTTATTTAAGTGTACAACACTATTTCACAATCAAATACTAATTTAATTTCGATAAAATACATACAATTTGAAAGGTCTAAGTTTGAGCATTACTCACTTTTTTAACAAAAAAAACATTCAGAAATGGAGGGGGTGAACAGTAACAAGATAAATGCATGTTAAGGAATTCCTTCTCAGTCTGCATTTTTCACACTGAATCTGTACAAGAAAATCAGGGGGGAAACCTGTAAGCCACAAAACAGGCATATAAATGTTTTCATTTCAATTCTGCTTTTTCTCTTGATGCCATATAATACCTTAATATCAATATATTATTTAATATTTTTAATGGAGTGCAGATTCTGATATGAATAACAAAAAGCTCATATAAGCTTAATGTGTAGTTCTTGCTTTTTGTAAATGATTAAGCCAATTAATGGTACATATCAAAGAACTTTTGTTTAAATGAGAAAAATAAGAGGAGCTTACACATCACATAAGTCACTTTATTAAGCATTATAGCATGCATTAAATAAAATCAGTAGCTTTAAATTGAACCTGTCAGACGCTACTGTATCTATAAATATATCAATAGGGGCCTACCTGATCATATGCTTTATTTATTTAAGATAGAAAGAAGAGGAGCTCACACGTCACATGAGTCACTTTATTAAACATTTATAGTCAGTTATTATGAAAGAGTGGTAACATTTTGATACCTAGGCCTAGGGCTGGACGATATGGACAAAATTGATATCACGATATATATCATAAGCATTTCTAAGGAACAGTAGGAACTGTAGATCTCCAACATCATTGGGTAATTACAGGAACTAGTAATAAGAATAAAGATAAGATCTACATTTATCAGATAATCAGAATATGTTATACAAGAGCTAAAACAGAAACCATTCTTAGTAGTAACATATTAGCAGACAGCAGCAGCAGCATTTAGATGCTCGTGACAATATCTAGCTGTCAGTAATGTAACGCATTATGAAGAGTCCATAGAAACGCAGAAACACACACCTCATTAAGCCATGCAGGAAACTTCTCTGATATCCCTGAGCCCGTGTAAGATCCGCCGTGCCACGAGACTAATGCCACTAATCGTCTGTCCGGAAAGCTCACGGATACCCTCAGGTAATGGGGCAGCACCTCTAGAGACAGCAGCCCTGCTGGAGAAATCATTTGTGGAGGTCACGGTTACAATTCGGCTACAATGAGAGCGATGCAGCCCGACGTGAGGCGACAAAACCAGGCTGACTGCGATATATAATCAACGAGAAACTGCAGGCATGTGATGATTGATAAACACCTTGATTGATAAACGCTTGGGAATCCTGTTGGAAAACTATTTTTATTAATCAAATGAACATTTGCTAAGCCCCACCCCCTTGGTTACTGCTACTAATTACAAAGCAAACCATAGGAATGAACTCAACTATTATGACACATTAGTTTGATCCACAATTTGAACTTCTCAAGATTTATTTAAAGACATGGAAAGGGAAAAAAAAATCGATAAATAAAATAAAATAAATACATTAATAAATAAAACGGGAAATATAAAAATAATTAATATATATAAATAATGAACAATAGTCAATATATATTATAAATAGTAATAAAATGTATAAATAAATAAAAAAGGAAACAAATTATTAATGAATATATAATAAATATATATTTAATACAACAAAAGTGGAAATATAAGTTTAATAAAATAACTATATAAATAAATAAAATAGGAAATATAAATAAATAATAGAAATATAAGAATAATATAACAGTGGAAATATAAGAATAATAAATCAGATCTATAAATAAGTAAAATAGGAAATAAAAATTACAAATTAAAATATATAATTAATATAACATTAGAGGAAATATAACAATTCTAAAAAATAATATATAAATAAAACAGGAAATATAAAACTAATAAATATATAAACAATGAACAACAATCAATATATATTATAAATAGTAAAGGAAACACAAATGATTAATGAATATATAATAAATATTTATTTAATACAACAAAAGTGGAAATATAAGATTAATAAAATAACTATATAAATAAATAAAATAGGAAATAAAAATTAAAAATGAATATATATAATTAATATAAAATTAGTGGAAATATAAAAATTCAAAAAAAAAATTATATATAAATAAAACAGGAAATATAAGTAAATAATAAAAATATAAGATTAATATAATAGTGAAAATATAACAAATAATAAAAATATATAACTAAATAAAATAGGAAATACAAATTCATAATGAAAATATATTGTTTAAAACGGTTCAAACACAAATATCCTCCACAGACTTACTTTAAAAAAGCTTGTCTCATTGTGGATGGCAACGGTAGGATTGGTCAGCAACATTTTTAAGGCGGGGCTTAGCAAAGAGTACATTTCTTTGGGTGTCACTAATGGCACAAAAGTGACACTTCATCTTGAACGGCCACGACATTTTCAGTTCTGAGGGTCATTTGTGAGACATTCCTGTTAAAAATAAGATCAAATTGAGATTTTATCCATCGCATACAAATATATTCAAGTACCACAAGCCACTAAACAACATAAAAATGACAATTTTGTTAGATTTGAACTTAAAACAACACTATCTTATGCAACTTTGATTCTCAACTTAATCATCTACATATTTTCACGTTGAAAACAAGGCATCTATTAAGGAGCACAACATCTGGAAAGCATCAGCTTCTATTTTGAGCACCATATATGCATAAAAAACATCTGATAAACGTATTAACAAGTCACAAATATTCAAAAGCATCTGTTAAACAATCGACAGGGAACTTTCGAGGTGATAAGCCCGTTGTAATCTACAAAGCTGTCTAAACCGAGGCTTCGTTAATTACAGACGTGGTGTTGCATGCAACGCAGCAGAAAAAAACGCAGCACTTTAATCCTGTTGACGGTATTATAAAAACATATAGAAATGTCAGGGCCTGTCGACATGGTTCAGCGCCCAGGCGTCTGGAAAAGTGATTCTTGTCCTGACTGAAATGATTTCTGCACAAGCTAAATACATCGTACTCGTGCTTTTCTTCAGAGGGATTTGGAAGTTTTAACTTGGTGGCAGGTGGCAGCCTGTCGAAATGTTGCCATGACTGATGGCATGTAATCCCAGTACAGCGAACACGTTCTTCTGCGTCTGAAGACAAACAGGTAAAGATCTGCTCGCCTCGGAGCTGCTTCAGGATTTGCAGCGAAATCAGAATGAGTTAAAGGCCAAGTGTGCCACTTTTTGGATGTTAAAATAGTAAATTACCATTTCAATGTGTGGAAACAACTACAAGTAAGTGATTCTTGGCACCTTCAAAAACACCGCTCAGACATACCCAATCACGTGTGCTTAGGGCGGAGCTATCTGTTTGTCCAACCAATAGGAGATGTTTGGGAAAACTGTTTTGAAACAGGCACAGAAATACAGACTTCAGCTTTGATGATGCTGCACATGTCAATCTCTCATGAGACATTCATGTCAAAGACCTGCTAAAATGAGCTCCAAACTACTGTAAATGTACACAACTGGTCAAAAGTTTGTAACCATTAAGATGTTTTTATGTTTTTTTTGGAAGAAGTCTCTCACCAAAACAACATTTATTTAATCAAAAATACAGTAAAAACAGGAATATTGTGAAATATTACAATTTAAAAGAACTGTTTTCTATTATTATATTTTAAATGCAATTTATTTCTAATAAGATAATTTGATGTTCAATTATCAAAAATGATTATTGATGCTCAATTATTAATAATGTTGAAAACAGTTCACATTTTTAGTGAAATCATGATACATTTTTTAATGACCCTTTTTCAAATAGCTTTTTATGATTTTTTTGAAATGGAAATTTTTGTAAAAATATATACATGCATGTGTGTGTATTTATATATACATAATCAATATACACAGTACACACACATATATTATGTAATCAAAAACTTGTATTTTGGATGCGATTAATCGCGATTAATTGTTTGACAGTACTAATTTGTAACATTTTAAATATCTTTATTGTCACTTTTGAGCAATTTAATGCATCCATGCTGAATGAAAATAAATAAAAGTAAAAATATTAAGCAAATAAAAAAATTCAAACACTGATAATAAAAAGAAATGTTTCAAATCAGCATATTAGAATGATTTCTGAAGGATCATGTGACACTGAAGACTGGAGTAATGATGCTGAAAATTCAGCTTTGATTATAGAAATCAATAACATTTTACAGTATATTCACATAGAAAACAACTACTGAAAATTGTAATAATATTTCACATTATTACGGTTTTTATTGCATTTTTGATCAAATATATTTGGTGAGCAAAAGACTGGTTAAAAAGCATGTCCTCTGGAAAGCATCACAGTGTATTTTTAAAGTCATATTGGTGTACAACCATCTAATCAGCAACTTGAAAAATATGGATTGCTAAATGTTGTTCCAACATCCAAATGGGAATGTTTTAGCAATGAATCGCTGATGCGAACATTTCTAAAAACCGTCAAAATAAAAGTGCACACATTAAAAACATTTCAAGATTATGCATGTGCTATAAGAGGTGCTGAATTTGTAAAGCAATCATAAACAAGAATGACCTTAGAACTCAGTTAAATGTAATTCAGAAATATCTGTGAAAACCATTATGCAAATAAAGGATGTTTTTAATGCACTGCCGTTTCTGCACCACAAGTGGCACCAAACGGAACTGCAAACGGTTTGTTTGAGCGGTACGACTGTGCTGGACGTTTATTACGACTCAACCAGTGGCATGAGTTTGGGGCAACCTGTTTGATTAAACAATGGAAGAAATTTTTTACAGGTCCACTTGATTCTTTTAGCAAAATCACATACTTCACCCTTAAATTGTGCTCTTTATATCACAGCCTTTCACCTGCTTTAAATGACTTTATATTTAAATGCATTTTTCCCTCTTGAGATGTTCATTTCAGCACAAAGGCCATTATACCATCCATTTTGTAATTTCTGCAGCTGCGTCTAACAGCCGGCCATAATTAACTTCAGCATCCAACTACTTAATTCTCCGAATGAATCAGCATTTGATCATTACAGAACACATTCAATCCACAGACGCCTAATAATGACTCAGCTTTCTACAGAAATAACATTTATCATGCAAACACAAGAGCTTCCTCCCCACTCTCCCATGGTTCGGGTGGTTTAGGGTGAGCCTGATACCCGCCCAAAAATCCACCTAAAGGAGTTGAATCACAGAAATTAGGATCTTTTATTTTGCTCTTTTGAAGGAAAAGAGAAGAATGTTCTATGCAGACATACCCTGACGTTCAACACTGCAATTGTGGAAGTTGCGAAACCACAAAGTTCCACAAAGACAGACTTGAAAAGGATGCTGTCTGGAGAGGCATGAAAGCATGAAAGAAGCTCTGAAATCACTCTCAAATGGAAAGGAACAAATCAGGAACACAGCATATCAAATCTGAGACGAGATGGCGGCATGACAGAAACGTGCCGTCAAACAAAAGCCAATTGGATTTTTGATTGGCACATAATGCGCATTATGGCGACTGTAGGAATGGAAGCCCCGCCTTCTAGTTCAAAGAGCCAATCACATTTGTTTACTCTAGAACGCACATGCAAATTACCTCTACCAGCATGAAAAATGTGATTTTTGCATAATGCACAATTTATGTTTTTTACTCCAAACATATGCGACCCATTGCCATTTTTTACGTTTGTAATGAATATGTTTTGATATGAAAAAAATGACTCATAATTAACATTATGTTAATACCCAAAATAATTCACATAATCACACACAAGTTTGCGTCACTACTGTGACGACCAATATGAATGTTCTACAAAATCTTGGTGTAATCTCTCGTCTTATAATCAGGGTCGTCTTATATTCGGGCCAATACGGTATATACCAGTTCCATTTAGCATATTTTACTATAGTCAAATCATTTTCATGGAAGTTTGTTCTGTTCAAAAATCAGTGTAGAATGCTTGCAGAATCCATTATTAACATGCACGCACAGACAAAATCAGTTTTTTTGCACTAATTTGTGTAGGAAACCCTGTGCAATCTGATTAAAACTTTAAAAAAATGGACTTAAACTTGAAAAACTATGTTAAGCAGTGCGTAGTGTACACTTTTACTAGCTAAAACCATTAGCAAATTATCCAAAATATTTAATAAACAAACATGAGAACAGCAGAAATTTTTGAATGACAGCAGTTCCAATTCTCCCAGGTCCAGATTCCTGTGTTTTCCTGAGTAACATTGTCCGTGCATGTGTCATGGCGGTGCAGTGTGAAACAGATCTAACATGTACTGAGGATGACAAGAGAGACAGAGATGCCAGACCAGGTTGAGGTGTTTTCACTTTGCGAGTGCCTCTCATCCTAGCGTTCCTCACGGCAGAAATTCATTCCAAAGGCAACAAGAGCACAAACAAGCCAGGATTCAGGCAGACTTTCACCCTCACCTCTCATTAGAGAGGCAATATTGTTGGAAACGAGAGAGGCGTGTTTGCAGCATTAATATGAGGAGAAATAATCTGATTCATTGGCCCACAGCTACAAATTATCACCAGCCAGGAACACAACACAAATCGCTATTTCAGGAAGGAGTAGGTCACACACACTGACAAAAAATGGTCTAATTGATATTCTGAACTGACTTTGTTAATTAAAGCGCTGATTATCGTGCCAAATGGGTCATGACAACTAGAGGCGATGGCTTGTCCTTTAAAAGCAATTGTTAAATTTTTAACTAATTGTCTCCGTTCCCAAGAGTCCTTATCGGAGGTGACGTGACGAGTAAAGGAAATACTGTGCTCTCAAAAAACGGCCAGAGATCCACCTCAAATAATTCACTCAAAAACCTTAAATATCACTTTAATGTACCATAAACCAACTTCATGTTCAAATATGCCTATGCTCCTAGTATAAAGTATGCTAAAAGTAGTACATCAAATGACTACAGTAGTATGGTATTGGTGGAAAGAACAGCGGCAGACATTGTATGTCACATGACAATGTCATCATGCTGAATCTAGTACATCTGGACTGTGTTCATACTGTTATTTTTTATTATTAACAGTAGAAAATAATGTTTTTTTATCAAATGCAGCACATACTCTGACAGTATGCGACTTCGGACACTGCTCAGTCAGGTCTCATTTCTAAACTTCTCTTAAAACGTTTTATTTAGTATTTAGTATCTAAAACAAAACATAAATCAACTAAACTAAAAGTCGAATCACATAAAATCTAAATTATTATGCATATCCATTGCCATAAATTATTATGCATAGCATAACTCAAATCAGTTTAGTTTTCTGTAGTATGAACAGGAAAAAGAAAAAGAAATTTTCTTAAAATATTAAACAGTAAGATTTTTGTTATGCATCTCAGTTTGAACAATCAAGATTTCATCATTCCATGTACAACAGGTTTCACCTCAGTGTAATTAAACTGTTTCCCATAATTGTGACTTTATATGTGACTTTATTTCTTATTTTCATTCTGTTACAGAAACAAACATTCAAACATCTGCCATCCTTTACCATTTTTATGTTTACAGCGAATGTGTTTGGAAGTGGATACTGACCTCATGGTAAACATAATCAGTGACAAAACATGTACCCCTTATAAAAAAAAACAGTAAGAAAAAAATTTATTTAAAAAGAGGGGGGAAAAAAGAAAAAAAATCTGATAATAATAAATAATTAAATAAATAAATATGAAAAAAAACAGATTTTTAAAATTAAGAAAAAAGAAAATTATTCATAAAAATAATAATAATTTCACAAGTTGCATACAGAGCCTTAAAAAAGGCGGCCTGATTTATGGTTTTATTTGAATCTGTAGAACAAACAACCTGAAGCTTGTTAAATATTAAAGTTTATAAAAGAAAATAACCTAACACTAACACAGTGATTCTTGTCATGACTAACAAATACATAAAGGTTTCCAAAATTCAAGAGCTTCACTTTTCTCATTTTTGAGTAAACTAAAGCAAAGATGGCCATCTTCAGTATGAGGTCTCTAATGGAGTCAGCAGGCAGATGATGTATAAAGACTCTCCTCTCGCTCTCAAAAAGTGTGTTAGTGAGAGAGTTAGTATTGGGTGGCCCGTCTGCAGTTTGGCCTCCAGCCTTTCTTTTATTGGCCACAGAGAGAGCGAGAGACACAGAAAGAGGCTAACGCTAAGATAAAATGTTGCGTTCAGAGATTGTTTTTGAGGCCGAGTGACACAGAGGACATTCAGAGAGCTTAGTTTGCGCACTTGACGTAAATAAAAAAACACGCCCGGCTTTTGATAAAGCCACTGGATGCATGTGGATGCAGATGAGAGAGCGGCGGTTTGATATGAAGCGGGGGTATCCGTGCCCTTGTCCTGCGACCGTGACTCCGCGCGGTCATCACTGGAGGAACCAACTCTACGCTCGTTGCTGGAAAGAGATGAGACGGTCGCCGTCAGCAGGGGTCCGGACCCCCCTCAACCGACTCTACTAATCACAACGGCTAGACTGGCACCTCCACACATCCCGTACCTGGCAATGAGATCACTTCCTTTGACATGCCAGCATGCCTGTGGGGAATGTGCGGCAGACACAAACACCCTCTAATGCGCTTCCGCACGTGCTCGGCTCAAGGACGGTCCGCCTCGTTGAGGCGAGGGCCACAGAGACGCAGGTGAGATTGGATCGAGACTGAATTATTGATCAGCTAACAGATTTAGCAATGAGGAATTCATGGATCCGTCTGCTACACACTCCCCCCTCGGGCTGGGGAACAAAAACCCTGGACGAGGAAATAATTCGCAGGATTTATAAAAGCAAAAAGAAATTGGGATTGTGAGCGTGTAAGCTAATACTCAGGTAAACAAAATCGATCAGCGTTGTTGTGAATGAAAACAGCAGCCCGATGTTTGGCTCCAGCTTTCAGTCAGAGCTCTTGTCGGTCGAAATCGAATCCCCAGGTCTTAAAACCTATCAGCGAGAGAAAGGTCTTGCCGCTGGGCTCGACAGGGGGGCTAGCCACACCATTAGCCTCTCCACCCACAATTACTTCTGGAGTTGCGGCGTTATTTTTAGTTAGTCACTTAAAGCGCGCGCTTATAGAAGCCATTTAACCCAGCGGGAGTTTTGACCCTTGTACTTAAAAGATGGGACATTGCGGTAGAAATCAAAAGTGCTTCATAAAGCACCCGTTTGTCTGAGACTCATGAACAAGTCCTCGGGATAAACTCTGGTCACTCTCTCAGTCACTGACTGCATGTCACACAGCACCGGCGTTTTGTTTAATGAGCTTACAGGGAGATTTCTAACGAGATCTGGTGTCACTGAGGAAAGTGGCCAGCACAGACCCAATTTGGAGCTTGAATTCACACCACCAATCCAGCCGCTGCACTATTTGGATGCTTTGGAGTTGAGTTTGTTAAAAGTGCCTATGGGACAGAAAAAAAGCAAATGTAATCTCTGTAATTTCTCTGAGATTCTGTACAGAGCAAACGCAAATTTTTATGCTTAAAGGGTTAGTTCGCCCAAAAATGAAAATGTAATTATTTACTCACCCTCATGTCGTTCTAAACCCGTAAGACCTCCGTTCATCGCGGATTAATTGCAAAATTTAACCATAATAGAGTATAAGTTTATCATTTGTTCGTATTTACACAAGCAAGCGAATTTTAAACAATTCCAGAAAGAAAAGGCGAAAGGGAACTCGATTCGTTACTCGCGCGCTGTTCTCTACACGCACAGCCGCACACACATGAAGCGCGCACACGCGTTTCAGATGGCGCGCGAACACCGAACTGAATCCTCTTATTTAATTTATACAGTGAACACTCTGCAGTGTTATTTTCCCTAATTATTACATTTCTGTATTTGAATACTACCAACCTTATTTTATTTGTAACATTCTGTTGTATTTATCTATGCTTGTAATTTGTGTATTTGTTCTTATTTTTACTGGCTGTTCTCTTGTCTCTTTAATCATGTTTAAACTTTCTTAGTTAATCTAGTAGTATTTGCTGTGGTATCAAAGTACTACTTCGCTTTAAGTAATAAATGGAAAGCAAGTTAAATTGAAATATTTTTATTTTCTTGCTGATCTGAAAAATGATCCGATCCGTGGGTCAAAAACCGTAATGTGATCCGAACCGTGAGATTTGTGATCCGTTGAACCACTATTTTTGATGAATTCTGAGAGCTCTCTGACCCTCCCATAGACAGCAATGTAATTACCACGATCAAGGTCCAGAAACATAGCTAGGAGATCGGTAAAATAATCCATGTGATCTCCTTGCTACGTTTCTGGACCTTGATCGTGCTAATTACATTGCTGTCTATGGGAGGGTCAGAGAGCTCTCAGAATTCATCAAAAATATCTTAATTTGTGTTCCGAAGATGAACGAAGGTCTTACGGGTTTAGAACGACATGAGGGTGAGTAATTAATAACAGAATTTTCATTTTTGGGTGAACTAACCCTTTAATCTCACGTTTTCTTCAGACGAGATCTGAACAATGTCAAAACTTTTCCAAGATGAAAACATCAGAGATCTCAACATGAACCCAAATACTTCCCATCAAACCCAATGCAATGCCAAATAATCTGAAAATCTGAAACTTTCCCAAGAAGCAAACATCAGATGAACTCAAATACTTCAGCAAATCCAATACCAAATAATCTCAACATTTCCAACAAGCAACTGTCAGTAATGTCACAAATCCAATAACCAAACTTTTCCAACAAGCGAATGTCAGATATCTCAATATAAATTCAAATAAGTCTCAAATCTAGTACCAAATGATCCTAAACTTTGCCAAGAAGGAAACATCAGAGATCTCAACATGAACTCAAAACAGTTCTCATCAAATTCAATACCAAATCATCTCAAACTTTTCCAAGAAGTAAATGTCAGTGATCTGATTATGAACTTAAGTCTCAAATCCAATTCCAAATTATCTTAACTTTTTACATCAAAACATCAGATATGAACAATACCAAATGATCTGAGCTGCTATTTGTATTCATTTTAACTCTAAACTCAAAATGTAATTAATGGTCTCACTGTGACCTTTAAGGAAAACCATCTCAGACAGAGCTAATATTCAATGAGACCGAACCAAGAACTCCATTAGTACTTATATGGGTACATTGAATACTCATAACAGGCATTTTTCAAATCCACAGAATCATCTAACACAGATTCAAGTCATAAAAAAATATATATTTTTTTTTGTCTTGTCAAATAACCTGAAGTCTAAGAACAGCAATGAAGAACCTCTCAACTCTGAGAAAAAAACAATCACCTCAGATTCAAATGTCTCACACTAAAACCCTGAGCATGTCTGAGAGGAGACACAATATATAGTGGATTATGGTGAAGTATCATCCACCCCCAGACCAATAAAAGCATCTCTACAGGAAAACCGAAGAACTCCAGGTGAAGCTTCTGACTTATGTTCACCAGCAGCATTCAAGAAGTTTTCAGACTTTATTTTTCAAAGGAAGGTCACCGAATCGTTAACAAAATGCTGATATGAGCCGTAAATGTTCTGCATATATCCATAACAGTCCCATTAAGGATTGAATGTCATTTTAGTTTTTTTTTTTAGAGGTTATGTAAATGAAGTTAGTGAAAGTACATGATGAAAACCAGGCTGTTTTTATTACTACTGCAAATAAACAACATCCATCCTAAACGCAGTGAAAGGATCAACTTTACGACAGTTGGAAGACCGATCCACCCAAAAAAACACCTCTAAAAAGGAGAAACAAAGGAGGGAAGTTAGCGGTTCCATATATATCCCCACAGATGCAAGCATTCAACTCAATATGATCAGCATCAAAGTCTACAAATAAACTAGTTTCGAAATCTTGGTAGGCCACAATATGACAAGTCTGATTTAGCCGATTAGCAGACAAACAAGCTAATCTCGTGCAGACGAGCCTGCCCGCATTTCCTGAGAGAGCATCTGGAAAAGCAAAATGCTTATTTCCCATTTAGCCATGCGTCAGCTTAGCGCCAACAACGTATGATAGCTGCTTTCAGGAGCCAAGAGCTCAGTCGTAATGCTTCCCGAACCCACCACAGCCCTTCTAAAGCTAATCACGATAATTAAATGTCTGAACAGCGACAGATTAAAATGATGCTAACCTCAAACACATGCTAACACCTTAAATACGAAGTAGGAACCGTCTGTGCGTGGGTTTGAGAAGTGGGTTATTTCCTGGGTTTGCATGTAAAACTGTGCGGTGTTGCAACAAAAGCAGAGTGGAGTGTTTTTAGCATCTGTGAACGGCTGTTAGCGTGTGTTCAGACATGTTTATAGGGGTCTGCGGCACAGACTGTGATGTCATTTGCTTAAAGGCAGCTATTTGTTTGAGTCAGGAAGTCAGGAAACTAGTCCACAGAGACTGAAGCTTTGCTAAATGCTAAATCTGAATTCTGGAAAGCCGCCTAAATGCAAAGGATTCTATAGCATTAGCAAAGACCTGGGATGTGAAATACACAAAAGAAAAGAATAAATCTCACATCAAAGTGAAAGAGCTGTACTTGTGTATTCAACATACTCTTGCAAAATACCCTGATATTACCATGGTGTTTTGGGTATGTACAAAGCTAAAAGCAAAGCATTTTGACATACTTAGCAAGCATCATTCAAAAGTATCATAGTCTTACCATGCTTTTTGGGACATGTACCATGGTAAATCCACATATGTGCCATGGCAAAAACTGTGGCCGTACTATGATTGTATCAGAAATATATGGTACCAAAAAAGTACTATGGTATTACCACATTTTGTGCACAAATACAAAGCTACAAATAAAAAATGGGTTGTTTCAACTCAACTTTGGGTCAAATATGGACTAACCCAACCGTTGGGTTAAATATGTTTACATTAAATTTTTAACCCAAAAGTTGGGTTAGTCCATATTTGACCCAAAGTTGGGTTGAAACAACCCAGCATTTTTTAGAGTGTACTATCATAGCATTTTGACATGTTTAGCATGTATCATTCAATACACTTTTACACTTCTAAGAAAGTACTCTAGTCTAGTCATGTTTTTGGGACTTGGTACCATGCTATTAACACAACACCATGTTTGTTTTTTGGACACATACCTAACATAACACATACATAAAACCATGCTTTTGGACATATGCAAAGTTAATGTTGCGCCATTCCACATAAAATACTGTTTTGTGTCAGATGGTAATAATATGGTACTTTGAAAAATACCATGGTACACATATTCATGTACTAGAGTATTCACCAAAATGTAAAACTATATGTTTTTGGACATATACCAATTAAATTTTGTACCATCCTCACACAAATACTGTAGGAGTATCAGACGGTAATACTATGATATGTTGAAATATACCATGGTAGTAAAATTCATGTACAGTGATATTTGCCAAAAAGTACCATGGTAATACTGTGCTTTTTTGAACATGTAACATGTAAAAACATGTTTTTACACTCTAAAAAATGCTGGGTTGTTTCAACCCAACTTTGGGTCAAATATGGACTAACCCAACTTAGGGCTGGACAATAATTCAATATCAATATGTATCGCGATATAATTTTTTTCAATAACGGTGATATGATTTTTAAACACATTTCCGATATTTCGATATACATTACCAGTTTCCCATACATTGATTTATTTGTGCCGTTTGACTTCGTTGAATAAACATGAGCACTGCACGTTTCAAAATCATAACACGGCAGGGGTGTTTTATATGAATGTATTTCTGAAGGGAATTGACTGTCTTCAGAAAAGTTTCGATGGCATTTTCATTTGATCTGATAAAGAAGCGTTCATGAGCGGAGCTGCTTTGATTACAGCCATTACTGGAGAAACCGCTAGTTCTATCACTCTAAAAGCGCCTCCTGCTAGCAGAGCATGAGTTTTCATTTTAAATAAGCCCGTCTCCAGCAACATTTCCAGTCTTTGTTGTTGTTCAATTTTTTTGTTTTCTGCAGCGACTCGGAGCACTTTTCATACCCTTTTTTCTGGCTGAAGCACATTTGTTTCAATCTATAAGAATAATCAGCCTACACTACCAGTCAGGGAAAGAAATTATAGAAATTATACTTTTATTTAGCAAGGATGCTTAAAATTGATCAAAAGTGATGATAAAGGCATTTATAATGTTACAAAAGATTTCTATTTCAGATAAAGAGTGTTCATATCGATATCGGAATTATATCGTATCGACCGAAATTAAGAAATATATCGTGATATCAATTTTGGCCATATCGTCCAGCCCTAACCCAACTGTTGGGTTAAATTTTTTAATAAAATTTTTAACCCAGCACTTGGGTTAGTCCATATTTGACCAAACGTTGGGTTGAAACAACCCAGCATTTTTTAGAGTGTAGGCATATACTAAGGTAATGATGTACCATCCCTCACAAAAAGTACTGCGGTTGCATCAAATGTTAATACAATGGTACTTAATATACCATGGTACTGAAATTTATGTACCATAGTAAAACCATGTTTTTGGACATGTACCAAAGCAATGTTGTACCATCGTCACAACAATACTGTAGTGGTATCAAATGGTAATACTATGATACTCTGAAATAGTACTGCAATTTATGTACAATGGTATTTGCTAAAAGGTGCCATGGTACTACTGTTTTTTTTTTTGGACATGTAATTCTAAGAATATCATGGTATTTGTTCAAAATATTATAATAGTACCATGGTACATATCCAAAAAACATGGTACTTTTTTGTATCCAGCACATTTAAAGTACCATGTAAATACTATGGTACACAAATTAGTGCCATGGTAAATTTTAAAGTATTTACCTGTAGCTGTAGCACTTTTGGTAAACAGGTGTAAACAGGACAGGCATGAGAAATGTGTGTTTATATAAAGAGCCACGGGTCAATGTGGCTGAGTCTCGACCCAGATGAGTCAGATAGAGTGGGGTGCGTGTCCGATCGGATCAGGCTACGCACACCCGGACGGCTGGAGACACACCGAAGACACACAGCTGTAACGACACCATCAGCCAGCCACAGATCCGAGGACGGATCCTGAGCCCGAGGCACCACGACAGTCAGATAAGGGAGGGGGAGAAAAATACAAACAGAGAGCACAACAAAAGACTGAAAAAGAGAAGGGAAGTGAAAACGTGGGGCTGTGAGGAACAAGAAAATTAGGCAAAGAATATGAATAAAGCAAAAAGGCCAGAAGGAAGTGTTTTTGACTCATTTACATGCTTCTCTTTCATTTAAAGCTGAAGTGTGTAATTTTTTTGGATGTTAAAATGCTTTCTTCTGTCCCAGTTTAATAGGCCGAGACGACTTTTAGCAAGACAAAAGTTTATTGGTTTGAACATCTCGACCAGACTGCAAGAGCAACACTGGCTCAACCAATGGTGAGAGCTAGAGACGGGGCTATCCGTCTGGCTGACCAATGGCAGACAGGGGTGTGTTCAGGTGTTAAATTTAAGACTTGTGTATTTGAATAAGTTTACAGTAAGTAATTATTTGCATATAAAATTTCCATTTGGATTACAGTTTTAACAAACTAATAAACATAATGTGATGCGTATTTGACAAAAATGAAACACTCAAAAAATCATGGAATGGTTTATGAACTATTTGCATCTATTTTAGTTTATTTAAATAATTCTATTTATTCTTTTTTTTTTCCAAATAGTTTAGAATCAGCATAAATCTGTTTTGAAAACAATTCCATTTATTCAGCAAAAAAAAAAAAATGAAAATTGTTAAAAAATCCAGCTAGCTGTGGAACAAGCAACATTTAATTAATTAAAATGTATGCGATTAAAACAAACTGTATTAATGAAAAATACATAAAACTGATTATTGTGCATTTAAAAAAACAGTTTATTATAACTATCACAGAAATCTCACCTGCTTCATATACATATGACTGACAAATATGCATCTCATCTAGTTTATTAGTTTAATTAATTACGGTGTAATCCAAATTAATGGAAATTTTATACACAATTTAAAAACATAAATCTTAAATTTAGGCCTAAATACTTTTGAGTGCATATAATACACTGTTTTTCTTTAAAAACATTAAAAAGAAAAGGCAGGAAGGAAAAGAGTCACTCAGATGTGCCGTTAAAGAGATCAGGAAGCAAAACAACAAACACGAAAATCAAAGGCCTCGTCGTATTGGAGCGGCCACCTCTCTGTCTGTCTGGTTTCATGCACATAACTGGAATTCCTGAACAAGAATCGGTTCTGGAATGTTTCCGCAGAGAGTCCCAGAGCAGCACAAGTCTTCCCCTCCACCTCTACGAGCCCACGGCCTGCTGCTAAAGCCATCAGGGTCACCTCCAAACACACGTCTTGGTCCCCGCACATGCTACAGGCACCAGAACCACTGCTAGTCTGAAAGTATTGACTCATCTCCCCACATTACAAATGACTGTCATCAGTGTTATCGCATATAAAGGTCATGACCTGACCTCATAGAATAGGGAGATTAGAGGTCTCATTACAGAACAATGGTTTCAATTACAGATGGATTGCAGGTCTATACTATAATTCTAATTGCAAAAAAAGCTATGAACCTTATATGGTTTGTAACGGATGGCAAAGCCACAACATAAATATTCCTTTTGAAAAGTTACTTTATATACACATACACTATATACATACACACTCAAGACACATATATTTTTTTACATCTATATATGAAGTTTTCAGACAGATAGACAGATAGATAGATTAAAGTTAAAAAAAGTATAATTTATGGAAATATATATAAAATATATGTGATTTTTTGGTTTTCAGTGTGTGCATATATATGTATATATATATACTGTATATATGTGTATGTATATAT
>NW_015641041.1:1452344-1455489 GCF_001515625.1 Sinocyclocheilus rhinocerous | reverse complement strand
CAAAGAGTGAAAAATTTAAGGGGGTCTGAATACTTTCCGTACCCACTGTATATGTATGTTTTATATATATATGTATATATAATTTATACATGTATAATATGTAAATATTATAATATATTATAAAATTTGTACATATATAAAAATTATAAATAAAACCATACATATTTATACATATAATAATACATAATTATATTTCCAGTATTTTTTAATTTGTTTTATATTGCAAAAACCTCTATCTAAAAATATGTAATTTATACAATATAACCATAAAATACAACATTAAAACATTACATATTTATACACACACACACACACAAACTTAAGTTACTGGTAATAAAGCTACAACATTTCCAATATTTTCTAATAACACAATATTCCACCCGAGCTTGTTGTTTGGGTTTGGTAACTCGCACATCTGCTGTTGCTTATGTATTTACAAAAATGCAATTTTCCTATTCAGCCTATGGCTTGTTAATAATTTAGCACCGGGCCCATGCAGTTCATAATCATATAAAAACCATATATTAAAAAAGGGCATTTAAGGAAATTCATGCTGGCCTGAGCTGGTCTTTTCAACAAGGAAGGAAAAACAACAGCGTTCTCATGATACCACACCATGCTTTTAAGACATGCTGAAAATACTGTGTGAACCAAGCCTGAGCTGGTCTTTTCAACAAGGAAGGAAAAACAACAGCGTTCCCATGATACCACACCATGCTTTTAAGACATGCTGAAAATACTGTGTGAACCAGTTCTGCTTTTCTTTGAGTGTCTTTCACACTTGAGTCCAAGGAAAGCCACCGTAAAGCCTCGGATTAATGTCTGAAATAAAATATTGCAACCACCCCCTCTTTTGGCAACCGACTCAACTCCTCACAAGACTTCTTGCCAGGCTGCCCCTCCTCCTTTCCGTCTTTTTCGCTCAGGTTGCCGTGACCTTGGTTTCCAGCTGTTTGGCAAATACCTGACCCTTCACTCATGCGTTTTTGGCTCCGCCGGGACTCGTCTATTCCTTAATTAACAGCCTGGAGAGTTTCCCCATCCTCAACATGCTAAGAAACCCCACAAACATCGCCCGCACCGCCGCCACATGGAACCCCACATTATGAGAAGTGTAGTGTCAGTAATTAAAAGCAATCTCCATGTGAGGCAAGTGCTCTGTTTGAAGATTAAACAAGACATTACTCAGATCTGTAGAAATGAATTACACCCTTCAGTGCCCAACTGAACTCCTCGCTGGAATGGGGAAAAAACAGAAACAAAGGTGAAGGGAACGGCGATGTCACGCGCATCACGGGGATCTATCATTTTGCACTTATCCGTTTGACTGAGATGGGTTCAAGCGTAAAATCTATCCGCGTGCAAAGATAAATAAAATGCGCTTCAGTTCACCTGAGCTTATGAAATAATACCCCAACCCCCCCGTTAGTTAAACTGTGCTGGAAACATTTTGGCAGCCTTAATATAACATCAAACTGTCTGACAATCTGATTTTTATTCTAATAATAGGGAGGCCCAGACACAATCTGCGGACACATTTTGGTGCAGTTTTCATTTATGAAGGAAATTATGGATTAGAAGTGTACCAATATGGAAATTATTTTCACATTACAGCTGATAACCAATAATTGGCCAATATTATATATCTTAATTAAATAAATAAATACTGAAACAAATCATGTGTACGCTTCATGTAAATTTTGGCATCACAACATAATCATTCCTTTTGAAATACACCAACTATTTCAATAGCAATAACAATTTAAAAAAGACCAATTAAACAATTAATTTTACAATTAAATTTTAAAACATTTTTAACTTTTAAAAAGTCACTATTAGTTGATAACAACCGATATGATGCATCTCTATAATGAATACTAAACGTAGTAAAATGTATTAAAGCTGAGACCAACACTGGCTAGCCAACCCTCTACAGACACCTTGGCAATTGAATCGCCATTGGCTAGTAAATTTTTTAGCTTACTCGCCAGACTAATTAGTCATTTTAACTGAACTTAGTTCAAAAGAATGACTTTTTTTGGTCATTCAGTGTTCCTGTAAAAAATTGGAAAAAACGAACAATAATACTGATAAGATAATAATAATAATAATAATAATTATTATTATTATTATTATTATTATTATTATACAAATTCTACTAATAAGAACAATATAAAACACACCAAGGATTAAAGGCACAATATGTCATTTTTTGCCACTGGAGGGCGCGTATTCAAAACAAACAAAGAAACAAAGGCGCCGTTAGATGACATTCCGAGTGTGGAATCATGGGAGTTGTCGTCTTCATCCCCACAGCAGACGCAATCCGATGGGACTCGGGCAGAAATCATGTTCATGGATGAGCTAATGCATTAAAGATTTATTAACGTCGTAGTATGAAGCAGAGTGAGGCGGAAAGCCGTCGAAGCAAAACGAGGCCACTGAACGAGCGCGACACACTGCTCAAAAGCAGCGGAGCTTTTATTATGCCACAGTCGACAATAGCAATAGGCCTATAAAAGACAAGCCAAAAAGGAATTCGCTTAGGCTAAAACGAAACTGAAGCCAACGTTGGGTCTCTTATTCGACACAAGATCAAATGTTTCCGTATTCGCAATGTATCTGAATGCCAAATTATTATTTATTATGTAGCCTACTTCACTCGCGTTCCAATATCCACGTAAAACAAAATGTTTTGCATAACATCACGGTGGTACTGTGATAACACTTAACGGCACAGATTTTACTACATTTTTTTTTTTAATATGAATTATTTTTTTCCATATGTTTGACTGACTGTATTTTATTATGATAATGAACAGGCTGCATTGTCATGGTAGCAATTCTTAACTGAGTGCGCGCATGCGGCGCCGGCGCAATAACTTGAATTTTTTCCTTCTAACAGTGGAAGAAACTACTCCTTTTAATCCTAAAGATAATCAGAATTGTAAAAGGTTTGCCTTTACCTTTTTTCTGCCGTCTGTTTCCTTTCACGCAGCACAAAAATTAACCGAAACTCTGCGTAATAGGCTTGTTGCAGTTTTTCTTTCATTTTCTTAATTTATTATTTAAGTGTATATGCCTATTTATTCGTTATATATATATATATATATAGCCTAGCTTTATGATGTTTTTCTCCGCTCGC
>NW_015641041.1:1438372-1449510 GCF_001515625.1 Sinocyclocheilus rhinocerous | reverse complement strand
TTCTTTCATTTTCTTAATTTATTATTTAAGTGTATATGCCTATTTATTCGTTATATATATATATATATATATTAGGGCTGTCAGTCGATTAAAAATTTTAATCTAATTCATCACAGGGTGCTGCGATTAATTAATCTAATTCATTCAGAAACGAATCACCGCCGTGTTGCTCGGAGACACACAACAGTTCTGCTGTGGCTTTATAGATAATATATTCGTTGGCAAAATTGAAAAAAAACACAATATTGTATTTAAAATATAACACAATATTAATTTAAAATACAATTTTAATATTAACTTCTTATTTACTGAACTGTTGTATAAAATGACATTTAATCTCGTGATATTCGGGACAAAATCAGCATCGTGTGATAGCTTACTGCTCTCGCTGCTCGTGTGATGTCGCTTATCATATGAGATAAATATTGAGCCAAAAACTCATACAGGGGAATTTTTTGCCCCAATATCTTGAATTTTAGAGCATAACTTCGTTTATGGAGTTGTTGCTCTGCATCATATTTGTCAACTGTATGAACTGTAAGATGACGTACAGGTCTGGGGGCAGGGCCAGTGCGTTAACTGCCTTAAAATATTTTAATCGCGTTATTTTTTCATAACTAATTAATTAAGTTAATGCTTTAAACTGACAGCCCTAATATATATATATATATAGCCTAGCTTTATGTTTTTCTCCGCTCGCAGTAGCGCTGCATTTGCGTGATGTGATATGATGACCATGTGAATCCTCATGTTCTGTTGTTTGCTGCTTTTTGCGCATGTAAAATTAATCCCCGGGAAACAAATGATAGTATTTTTTAACAGGTCACAGACACTTATCCTTTCTAATTTAATTCAATTCTAATTTAAAATAATCTTGTCGGTTAACGGTTAAAAATCGGTTAACGAGCATCAGTTGTCGGTTAGGAAAAATAACCGAAATTAACATCCCTATTCTGTTATAATGCTACTCGGTGCGGTCGTCACCTGTCTAATAAAATGCATAGCATATTAAAGCACGTTAGACATCATTTAGTCACCCAGAGTGAAGATTTAGTCGCATATGCGAGTGATTTACTCGCAATGTAGAGGGTTGTAGCTGAAAGCATTTTTAAGAACAAGAATAACTTAAGATAATATTAATACAAAATTAATAAATGACGGTGGAAAAAATTTAAATAATCATTCTATAAATCAATATGGTGCCGATATGTGCATTTCTATGAATTAAAACCATAGACTGTATAAAAACATGGACGTAGTGTCCGTGACGTCACCGTAGGTTTCTGAAGAGCATTTTTGAAGCCCAAAGTGGGCGGAACTGGCCGTCACCATCTTGGCAGCGCATCACCGTGCGTCACTCCTGGATAATCGAAAATGGGCAAAGAGGCGGGAGCTGGTTGCTGAAACCACGCCCACCTAGCTCGACGCCGGTGACAGCAGCGGCAATCCACCTGTCACTCAAGTGGCCACGCCCTTAATTATGCAGAACTTTAAGGCTTAATATAATTTAAATGGATGAGTTATAAAAAAAATTCCGCTTGATTTAAACATGGTAAAATGTATTAAAGCTGAGACCTACACTCTTGTTGGTAGCTAAAAGCATTTTTAATAACAAGAATAGCTTAAAACAATATTAATACAAAATTAATAAATGACGGGGGGGAAAAATTTAATAATCAGTCTATAACTAATATGGTGCTGATATGTGCATCCCTACAATGAATTTGTAGTAAAAATGTATTAAACCTGAGCACTACTCTCTTATTGGCACTATGAAATTAGCCAAAATATTTAATACTTCACATTCAATAATAATACATACATTCAATACGCACAAGGGGCAAAAACTATCTAGATCTGAATGACGGGCGTCAAAGTCTGTGAAAATCTGCAGGGCTTTCTGCACAGTTCTGCAACCTCATTTAAGTTTTGAACTCTTGATTTACGCCATTCAACCAAAGTTTCAAACACAGAAAGTAACAGCTCGTGCCTGAAAACTTGCTGTCTAATCTAACAAAAGGTCTTTGAATTGGTGCCGTTCAAGTGGAAGCCGACTGGATTTTCCACTATAATAGTCAAGGACCTGGCAGTTTCCCAGAATGAGGCAAGTCTTAGACTAATTAAGGCTGTCAATGGAGGCTCTCCTTTTATTCACGAACCAGGTTTAATCCCCGCTTGCCCCATTTGCTCCAGAGGGAGCGCCCGCCTGGGTTCAGGCCAAATCTCTATCCATACAGTAGAGCATTTCTGTGGGTTTGACACGGATGCCATCGCTCTGTCTTGAGGGGGAAAGCACTGGCTGTAATGTTACGCCACAGTTTCAGCCCGCGCTGACAGCATGTTATGCTTGTAACGAGACTCTTTGAAGCAAAAGCCGGAGATCTTGTTCTCCTGCGGGCGAAGGTTTTTTGTGCATGTGCAAGAGTCCCTCCCACACATTCCAGTGTCTTATTTTCCCTAGAACACTGACTTTTTTTTTTTACCCAGAATCCATCTGCGTGACCAGAACGAAGCTGAGGAAATGGTTTTGTGCCCATCAGCAGATGGTATGAAAAAGAGAGGGAAAAAGATGGAGGAAGTGAAAGAACAAGAATGGGGAAGAAGACTTTCTTGGTGTAGTCAGTGTACAGGGGTGTATGGCGCTGGAGCGACGATAAGGCCGTATGCTACATAAAGATCCCCAGACGGCACAGATCTGTGGCCAGCTGTTGATTAGCAAGCATGAGAATGAATGCGATCTCACCTTATGCCCATCATTTCCCATGATGCTGTTGTAATCTGATGTATCTCAGCCCTCAGGGGGATTGGGGGACTTAAAACTACTCACTCGACTTCACACGTCATCAAGATGGCATAATAGCCAGATTAAACCAAAGATGAGACCTCTTAGGACTGACTCACATGCTTAAAGACAATGAGCTGCTGACAGCGTAAAGTGAAAATTAAAAACTACTATTATGGTCGATACATATAAGCCAATAATTATTTGCATGCTATAAATCTATTCTACTTTGTTTAAAAAAAAAATTAATTACACAGAAATATACATAAATACTCGTTTTACACATAAAAATTTGTTTTGAAATTTGCTATAAAAATAATGATTACAATTAATAAATGTTTAAAAAGCTTGTATGCTGCATCAAAATATGCTGCAGAAATATTACAAAAATGTAATAAAAAATAAACTGATTTTTAATAACATTTTATATTATTTTGTCTAAATAAATTAAAAACATAACACTATAACTAGCACTCCAACATTATAAAGTATGATATGAAAATTACACTATAATTATAACTACACTATTACTTTATAAATTATGATATTAAAATTGTTCTGAAATCTGCTTTAAAAATAATGGCAGATACCAATAAATAAATAAATAAAATTTTAAAAATGTGCTATATATTGTGAAATGTGCTATAGAAACATTAGACAAAAAAAGTAAAAATGTACAGAATTATTTCTTATTATTTAAAATTTTGTAAATAATTTTTTTTTTTTAACAAAACACTAACTGGCATCCCAACATTATAAAGTACAATATGAAAAATGGATACTCATTTTTAGATATGAAATATTACATTTAGCAATGTTATTAAATTATTTGTAATTTTAACATGTAAAAATTGAGGAAATAAGCATGCACAATTAAACATAAAATATCTATACTGAAATAAAAAAACAATATTTGCCGATAACCGATATGGTACCGATATATTGTGCATTCCTAATCAAACATATTGCATGTATAATAGAAACAGGACTCTATGGAATCCATTTTATTTTTTCTCAAAGTCCATGTTTTCTATTATAATCGTTCCATTTTAATAGTTTAATTAAATTTCAATTAACAAAACGGAATTTAATTTAATCATTTATAAAATGAAATTAACAATAATAATGTCCTACTAGTGTCTTTATTTATTTGGTGTTGTCTATTTTAATTTTTCTGGATTCTGTGTTTTATGATTTAATGACTTTATAAAAAAAAATTATAAAAAAAACACCTTGGTAAATCACACATAAATGTGGAGTGGGAGTGTCCAATGAGATTTAGCTGTGGGCAAAACAAAGCATTCAGGTTTACACTTAACAACATGTCTGTCACTTGGTTGGTCAGAAAACCTGAAAGAGTCACAATTTATTCCATCACATCTACTTTACCTATTTATTAGAGCATGCACTGTTAAATTGAAAACTATGAGAAGAATCTAAAGTAGAGGCTTCAATGTCGCTCTCCGGACTGAAACATCAGGACTGGGTTAAGAAACACTTGCCAAAGTTTTTCATAATATCCATGCAAGAAGGCCATTTCAGAGCAGCCAGACTCAACACACCGGTACAAGAAAAAGCATCCAACTTTTCCAAGAATCTCCAATATCAACATGCATTACTTTAAGTGCAGAGCAGCCTGACATGTTGAAGGCAACAAAAATGACCAAAGACGCCCAGACTCAAGCTGGCAACATGACCACATGCTTAAAAGGCCTTTAATCGGCCAAACCACAGGGGGAAAAAAGGAAGTACGGTGCCATTTCTTCTTTGGCAAACTATTCTGAATAATTTGTCGTTGATGGAAAACCAGGCCCCTCAGAAAAAAGGAAGTCACGGGTGCCACCGCAGAAGAAAAAGGTGAATGTATGACATTAAACATCACCATCCTGTTTTCCTCCAGGCTAACATCAGACAAATGCTACTTCTTTATTTAGCTTTTGATAAACACAAGTGCTCCGGCCAAGTGCTTTCCCTGACAGCCCTAGAGGTGATTGCGGGTAATTGATGATTTCTGAGCGTAAAACACAGGGACATTCGGAAGGTGAATGAAATCATTCAGCTCCGTGTGGAGAGGACATTCATCACGCGTTTCGAGGCTCAGATAAGGGACAGTCGCTCTATTCTAAATGCTCGCAGGACGGTAGATAAGCCCGAGAGCTGTAGGCAGGAGCAGGACCTGATTTCACGCCGGCTACGTGAAGTGTGTGTATGTGTGTGCAGATGGTGTGTATTTATGAAAACGCTGCCTTTCGCTGTTGGGGTTGTTCTTTTCACCACACCGCACCCACCCTCGGCTCCGTTGCCCCCACATGGAGAACGATCCCGGCTAATCTGGCACGTTTGTTTAAAGCATTTAATGAGGATAATCCCCCAGGATGTCTCCTCCCTTTCACTGCATAGAAATACAGAAGAGCCCAATAAAGACGCAATTTAGAGGCAGAACAAGGCGGTACAATGTGAGAGACGCACAACTTCAGAGCCCCGGCTGAAAGGAGCCAGTGTGCCGAGACAAACAGCAGGGTTTACACAGTTAAAGACACAGAAAGAGCTCATCCGGACCTGTTGTACTCTGTACTCAAGCGCACATGCGATGCAAGTGAATAATGTGGGGAAAAGCAGAGAAAACGGAGTCCTCTGATGTTAGACAAGCACAGTTTAACCTGATACAAACAGAACAGACAACTAGTGGTTGTGAAACACAACACTGTGGACTTAGAAGAGCAGAGCAAAGACAAAGAAACACTATTAGCCAGATCCAACCCATTAAAAATCCATCATGTCCATTAAGACAAATCAAGGTCATAACTAGTAGTCTACACATATGGGATTATAGCATAAATAATTAAATTAAATGGCAATTGAGACACAAAAAAATGCTTCATTTGGCATAATGTTTGACTAAATTTCACTACAAATATTTGGGGAAAAGACTAGCTAAGTAGGCTGTTTTGGAAGTACATAACTTACCTCAAAACAGCTGCCAATTTATCACCATGGTATTCGGGACACACAAGAATCGGACATATAAGAAATACTTTATAGTTAATATTACTACTAAATTTGAAACGGTTACTTAAAGGCAAAAACTATAAATTGTTGGCGGCAACAATGGAACAGTTACTCACCACTACTGGGATAGTGACTGGAGTAGCAAAAAGACTAACTGATAGTCATTATTATTGCAGGAATACAAACTAGCAGTGTGCGATTTATGTGGGTTTGGGTTCTGAAAACCTCAAAATAGGCTAAGTCAAAACAAAAGGTTGACGGTCTTAAAAAATATAAGTACATGTACGTTTTAACAGCTTTTGTAAACGTTTCAGGAACCATAAAATTAAGAGTAGTCCAACTTAACTTACTATGAATACACAGGCTACTAACTGGGCGCGAATATTGGTAGTTTGGGTTGTCTGCATCCCTCAAAATAAGTCAAAACAAAAGTTAGGTGTCTTAAAACTAAGTATTCATTTTTCATACAAGTATATATAGGTTTAAATAACATTTCAGTACCACAAAAGAAAGATTAACCTAAAAGTTAGTCAGGGTGCCAAACGGATGCCCGCGAAGTCGCTTACACTTGACGTTCCTATAGCAACAAAACGCCGCTCGAGCACTTTCCGTTATCATTATCGGACAGTATATAGACAAAGTAGCTAGTACTAGTCTAGCACTTAAGTACTAGTCATTGCTAATCAGTTTAACATAGATTTACAAACACAAAACGTCTTCAAGATAGCTGACGGTTAGTGCCAGGGGCGCCACACGACATTGGCGTTATTGCGCGAGACGAACCTCAACCGATTGCATCCCGAAAACGGTAGACCCTCCTAAAAGTCACACACTAGTTCGTACACTGCATACTAGAGTCTGTTGAATACTTACTAGTGAAATTATAATATACCTACTAAAATTAAATAAAAGTAAGCTACTAAGGACATAAATAACGATAAGTTTCAAGTAACGAATGTTAAAACGGCTACCGACAACACATGAGCCCAGTCGGTACATCATCTCACATGCAACATGCGTCTCAGTCCGGGATACGCGTCCCGTCTGAAACCGAACACAACCGCGAACTGCTGGAAGGTACAACGCACAATATTCCACGTCAAACACATAAACACAGACTCTCACCTTGGCAGCGGTTGCAGCGTCCAGACCACGGATTCCCTTTAGATTGAGAGGAATAGATTCCCGGTGCACGGAAAGTTCACATGTCACTCACGCGCGGAGCGACAAGAGATCTGCGGTTCCGAGATTCCCGTTACCGACTAACACACTGAACGCTAGCTCCACGCCCAGGTATCTGATCACATGATGCATCCAGGTGTGACTGGAACACACACGTACATCTACACACACCTGGAGGTCTGATCGCGCTCGCCTCCTCCTGCCCGGTTACTCGAGAACGGAGGAACGGAGCTGATGGATGTGTGTGTGTGTGTGTGTGTGTGTGTGTGAAGAATAGATTCCCGGTGCACGGAAAGTTCACATGTCACTCACACGCGGAGAGACAGAGATCTGCGGTTCCGGGATTCCCGTTCCCGAATAACACACTGAACTCTAGCTCCACGCCCAGGTATCTGATCACATGATGCATCCAGCCAGGTGTCATTGGAACACGCACACGTACATCTACACACACCTGGAGGTCTGATCGCGCTCGCCGCCTCCTGCTCGGTTACTCGAGAACGGAGGAACGGAGCTGATGGATGTGTGTGTGTGTGTGTGTCTCCTCCCCTTCCCCGCGCTAAGAGCTTTAAACCACAGAACCAGCGAAGACCTGATGGAGGAGAGAGCTCGATCTTAAAGTGCTTTTAATCTAGTGTAGATTAGTGAAAAGAGCATATCTTCCAAATTCAATGATTACTTTTAAAGCTAGTCTGGCACTTATAAAAGTACCATGGTATTACTATGTTTTGCTTATTTTGCCATGGTATCATGCTGATACTATGTTGTTTAGACATGTACAATGACAATACCATGTATTTTCATGATGTGTACCACCATAATATTTTAAGTGCCTTGGAATAATATAAATACCATAGTAATGAAAATGGTACTATGATATGAAAGTACCATAGTACTTTTTGTAATTGAACACTTACAATTGAACATCTATCTTATCATCAACTTACAATTGAATTGAACATCTCTCTACACACAAAAGAGCCACAATCATGAATGACCATAGTATATGTCAAAGTACCATAGTGCTTTCTGTAAATAAATACAAAAATAACTATCTATCTATCTATCTATCTATCTGTACCATGTTTTATATGAAAGTACCATGATATTACCCTGTGATACCATGGCACCCCTACTGTTTATGCTATTTTAATTAGATTTATTTATGTTTTTATATTTTGTGTTATGCAGCACAGTCAGCATTCAGCAGAACTCAAACAACTTTCACTTTTCTGACAGATTCAACTCTGTCGAGTGTGTTATCTGTCAACAGTTCAAGTCACCTGAGAAAGTGTAACAGAGTCGCATCCATCTCCCCGGAGTGGGACACGGTGTAGTTTATTCCTGTCAGGGGACGTACAATAAATGATCCTATTTCTGTCACCCTGTGTGGGGAAGCAAAATATGAAGTGTTCAATCAAACACGAGATGTCAAACCCAGATCTCTATATGGGATTATGGGGCTGTAAATTTGAGAGATGTTTCTAAATGCTGTCCGCCAGCATTCTTGTGCAGGGCCCAAGAGACTCCAAACAGGTCGTTACATGTACTGGATATCCAGATGTCATCTCCAGGTCAATTTCCACGTGAGGGAAGAGAAAATTAAACCTAGTTAAGGACCATTAAGATCTTTTGCATTATTTTTTATAAACGATTAAGCCCCAATTCTCACTACCATAAACGGTCTAGATGTTTTACTTTTAAGTTTTTATATTTTATTTCTTTCATTTTTTTAAGATTTAAATATAAAAAATTACATTTTACATTAATAATATGTGTCAAATATATATTATATTATATTATAAACATTAATAATATAATATAATGTCAAATATATTATACTTAATATTTGATTATATAACAAAAAACTAAAAATAAATATATCAATTGTATTTTAGAGAATATTATTTTTTGCATTGTGCATATTTAATATTATTTGAATAATATAATACAGTTCCTATTACAGAGAATGAGATTGAAATTTGTATTATTTATTTATTTTTTCATCTTTTTGCATTACAGTAATGAGAATGGGAGGAAGGATGTGCTTAACTGTGTTGAAAGTTAATGCCACAGAGCAAAAAAAAAAATTATAAATTATAAAATGTCAATTTATATTTTATATTCATATCGGAATATTATTTAAATAATAAAATATAATTCCTATTTACAGAGACTTTGCATTACAGTAATGAAAATGGGAGGAGGGATATGCTTAATTGTCATTAAATAATGCAAGAAATAAGCAAATATAAATGATTACTTTTTATTTTACATTATTATTATAACATTGTTTAAATAATATCATTACTACTACAGAGAATGAGATTTCTTTGCGTTATGGTAATGAAAATGGGAAGAGGGATATGATTAATTGTCATAAAAATAATGTCACAATGCAAAAAAATCATATAAAAAATTTATATAAAATTACTTTGTTTTACATTAATATAATATTATAAAGAATTAGGAGGGATATGCTTAATTGTCACATATTTTCTTTGGGCAAAATATTATTTTATATGTCTTTCTTTTGATGTGGGGGTGGGGGTGAAATATGATTTGGACGTGTTCTTTAAGTTATGTTTTATAAGATTCATCTCTTTATTTTGACTGAAACCTGTAGCTGTACAGAAACAAAGAGGCCGAGACCCAGAGCCTCATTGTCTACACATTTGGTGAGTGATTTATGGTTATGCAAATATGCATGTCTGGGAAGAGAGCAGCCACTGCCCCAAAGACTCATGGGATGAATCAAGAGTCAGACTTAAAGCTGAGGCAGCTGTACACAAGATGGAATTGAGAGAGAGAGACAGGGAAATGAAAAAGAGAGAGATCGAGTAATGAGATCCGTGCAGAGAAACAACCTTCACTGGCAACCGTGTGAGTGATGAGTAACAGGCCAGAGCAGACAGACACATGTGCGACTGGATTACTTTAAGTGTGACTGGATTGTTAAACAACACCGTTTTGCACAACAGCAGATCGTGACGCTATAAAAAAAAATTTAAGTCAGAGGTTAAATCCAAAAATAGTATCTCTTCAAAATAAGGCTAGTTATAGACAGTTCACACAAAACGTTCCATGCTGGAACCATGGTATTTCGTGAAGTAGGCCTATGTACCACGGTAGCTATATAAACATTATTCATTCAGAACCATGGGCCTATACATAAAGTAGGCTACCAAAGTGTTACCATGCTACTGTATTGTTTATGTTTGCATTGGAAGTTAATTTGGGAAATCGAATATAGAATATGACGCTATAAAAAAAAATTTAAGTCAGAGGTTAAATCCAAAAATAGTATCTCTTCAAAATAAGGCTAGTTATAGACAGTTCACACAAAACGTTCCATGCTGGAACCATGGTATTTCGTGAAATAGGCCTATGTACCAAGGTAGTGATATAAACATTATTCATTCAGAACCATGGGCCTGTACATAAAGTAGGCTACCAAAGTGTTACCATGCTACTGTATTGTTTATGTTTGCATTGGAAGTTCATTTGGGAAATCGAATATAGAATATTGTATACTAATTTATATTAAGCCATAACCTTCAGCTCAGTTAATTTCGTTAACCATTAAGGAAGGCGCTAATGGATGCTGAGAGACTTAAATATGGCCCTGTATGATACAATTGGCTGCACTCTATGTAATGTTTAGTGCTGTTTGCTGAAAGTTGTGTATTTATGCACACTTTATTTGATGTTCCTGCCGTTTTGCACTGAATTTCCCTTCAGGGATCAATAAAGTAACTTTTCCATCTGTCTGTGCTTACGTGTGCGCACTCGACGCCGTTAGAGAGCCCTCTATTGGCCGAGACGAGCAACACGTGCTCACCGTGTGTCCTAAACCTGAAAAAGGCCTTGATTAAATTTAACTACCCATAAAAAAGTGAATTCCTCATCCATCCTTTTTCAAGACCTTGAGACAGAAATTCAATATGGCATTACTGCCGATTCCGTTTTCATTGCCTGATTCATTATGATTTACTTCCCTGACAGCTGAATTTTCCGGCGGCTTTTTCCCTCTATGAAGCTTCAGACTCGATGTGAAGGATCTTGGCGCCTGTAAATCGTTCCAGTCAGGTGGCTTCCCGGGGCCGGTGGAAAGATTGTGTGGCAGATGGAGGTTCTTACACGCAGAAAGATGGCATATAGCGTG
>NW_015641041.1:1436691-1438125 GCF_001515625.1 Sinocyclocheilus rhinocerous | reverse complement strand
CCGTTTTGCACACCAGCAGATCGTGACGCTATAAAAAAAAATTTAAGTCAGAGGTTAAATCCAAAAATAGTATCTCTTCAAAATAAGGCTAGTTATAGACAGTTCACACAAAACGTTCCATGCTGGAACCATGGTATTTCGTGAAGTAGGCCTATGTACCACGGTAGCTATATAAACATTATTCATTCAGAACCATGGGCCTATACATAAAGTAGGCTACCAAAGTGTTACCATGCTACTGTATTGTTTATGTTTGCATTGGAAGTTCATTTGGGAAATCGAATATAGAATATTGTATACTAATTTATATTAAGCCATAACCTTCAGCTCAGTTAATTTCGTTAACCATTAAGGAAGGCGCTAATGGATGCTGAGAGACTTAAATATGGCCCTGTATGATACAATTGGCTGCACTCTATGTAATGTTTAGTGCTGTTTGCTGAAAGTTGTGTATTTATGCACACTTTATTTGATGTTCCTGCCGTTTTGCACTGAATTTCCCTTCAGGGATCAATAAAGTAACTTTTCCATCTGTCTGTGCTTACGTGTGCGCACTCGACGCCGTTAGAGAGCCCTCTATTGGCCGAGACGAGCAACACGTGCTCACCGTGTGTCCTAAACCTGAAAAAGGCCTTGATTAAATTTAACTACCCATAAAAAAGTGAATTCCTCATCCATCCTTTTTCAAGACCTTGAGACAGAAATTCAATACGGCATTACTGCCAATTCCGTTTTCATTGCCTGATTCATTATGATTTACTTCCCTGACAGCTGAATTTTCCGGCGGCTTTTTCCCTCTATGAAGCTTCAGACTCGATGTGAAGGATCTTGGCGCCTGTAAATCGTTCCAGTCAGGTGGCTTCCCGGGGCCGGTGGAAAGATTGTGTGGCAGATGGAGGCTCTTACATGCAGAAAGATGGCATATAGCGTGAGATCGAGGAGTTGAGAAAAAATCATCACACATTTTGAGGCGGCTTATTTTAGACATGCATATTGCTAAAGCGCTGCATCTGATTCATCACACACCTCTGCTGCTCAGAGACTCCAGTCCCGCTGGAAAACCGGCCGCTGACTGAGACTTACCGAGTTTCGATTGGTACAAACCAAGATCCTTAAAGGGATAGTTCACCCAAAAATGAAAATTAGCCCATTATTTACTCGCCATCCTAGGCGTATATGACTTACTTCTTTCAGATGAATCCAATCAGAGTTATATTAAAAATGGACTTTGATCTTCCAAGCTGTTTAATGCCACTCAGCGGGTGTTGCATGCATCAGTCCAAAAGAAGTGAAATAAAGCGCATCCATCCATAATAAAAAGTGCCTCACACAGCTCCGAGGGGTGAACAAAGGCCTCCTGTAGCGAATCGATGCGTTTTTGTAAGAAAAATATCCATATTCAAAACGTAATAATCACTTTAATCTAGCTTGCGC
>NW_015641041.1:1417117-1436050 GCF_001515625.1 Sinocyclocheilus rhinocerous | reverse complement strand
CTTTATTTCACTTCTTTTGGACTGATGAACTTCAACACCCACTGACTGCCATTAAACAGCTTGGAAGATCAAAGACAATTTTTAATATAACTCCGACTGGATTCATCTGAAAGAAGAAAGTCATATACACCTAGGATGCCTTGAGGGTGAGTAATTCATGGGCTAATTTAAATTTTTGGGTGAACTAACCCTTTAAGAATGCAGGGGCCGTTCACTCAGGAACCTGACTTTTGAAGAATACCATGGGTAAATGTACAAATAGGCCTATCCCTGCTAAAAATGCTTTATCCAGCCAAACCTGGTTTGCTGGTCATGGTTGAAGCATGGTTGGGCTGAAAAATGCCCAAAACTCATCTGAAACCAGACCAGCTGGACCAGCTGGACCAGGCTAAGACCACAACCGGCTTAGGCCGGTTTAAGTGGGGGTTTGCAGCAGGTATTGCCATCATACATGTCCACAACTTTGTTTTATCATAGTAAAAGTCTTAGTGCACTGTACACTGAAAAAAACAATACGTAAAATGTACTTAATTTTTCTTTTGCAAGTTTTTGCACACATATTTAAGTAAAATGTAAGAATGGAATTAAGTAAAATCTACTTAACTACGTTATGTAAAATCAGCAAAGGAAATTTAACATGGCCATTTAGAGTTTGATGGGTAATTTCTACATAAATATTTTAAGTTTACTATGCATATACCATACTCAAGTACATTTCACTCAGTCACAGTTTGTATACTTTGCTCAAACAATGTAGCACTAATAAAACCATGCTATTAAAGCACAGGGTTCAGTAAGCAACAATTATGTAAGTAAGCAAGTAGATGGCTTGTTATTCTTTTTAGAATTATATATTTACACAATATAGATTTAATGCAAATGAATTTAACATGGCCATTTAGAGTTGGGTGGGTAATTTCTACATAAATATTTTGTTTACTATGCATATACCATACTCAAGTACATTTCACTCAGTCACAGTTTGTATACTTTGCTCAAACAATGTAGCACTAATAAAACCATGCTATTAAAGCACAGGGTTCAGTAAGTAAGCAAGTAGATGGCTTGTTATTCTTTTTAGAATTATATATTTACATAATATAGATTTAATGCAAATGAACACAGAGACCTCAATTCTTGCTACACAATACACAATGACGGTAACAATCAGTGGCTAGTGTTTGAGTATGAATGGGTCATTTTGAGTAGAAAATGAACTCCAGATGTCACAAAACAGCAAGTTACTAACACTAACAACAAAAGCAACCATAAAACAGTGTAAATAGAACTCGAAAACAGTGATCTTATTTAACCTTATTAATTATTCTTGCCCCAGTGCATGATGGGAACAATGGAATCATAACTTTGATATTTACTCAAAGAATCCTTGTAAACGTAACAATTTCAAGTAAAATATACTTATAAGTTCAAACTTTAATTTCTACAAGCTTAAATTGAGTACTATTATAGAATTGACTCTGTTTTAAATTCTTGCCTGAAAATTATTTAATATAGAAATTACATTTGTTTTTCCGTAGTATTTACTTCACCACAGAATCATTTTTATCAGTGTATACTCGATACAATTAACACATTACAAGAACTGAGTTAGAATTAATCAAATTAACAGCTTAAGAGTCAACCATGAAAAATGAGTAAATGCAAACAGCACACAAAAATATTAAGTTCATTGAACAAATAAGAATCACCATGTTAATGAATAGGCTACTATGAAATGATTTTGACACAGAACAAAGCTTATTTGCATCATGCAGTATTCTCTGTATTTGTAATTATTTGTGTTAAAATTGTAACTTTAAAGAGCCATTTCTAACCTATAAAAATTAGTTTTGGTGGTATGAATTAATGTATTTAGGTTGATTCAGCGACATTAAAAATATCTTTGATTTCAATAAAACCAGTAATTTAATATATTTTTCCCCCCAGTGTAAGACTAGTTATATCCTTAGATTTTATATCCTTAGATTTTATTTCAATAATTTTAAAATAAATAAATAAATAAAGTTTTCAATAAACCAATAAATAAATAAATAAAAAACGGAAAATGGTAATTTGTTGGATTAATTTTATGGATATTTTCTTTAACCCTGAAACACAATGCAATAAACTGCAGGTAAAACACCTGTAAAAAATTTATATGGAAAATTCCTTCCTATTAATATTGTGCCCTATTTTTACGTTTTTTTTTGTTTGTTTTTTTTACAGTGTACATTTACAAACCCACAGAATGTGTATTTTTTTGTTAGTGAATAACTATGGTAAATTTCACAATGGCTGGCAGCTTAAACACAGTGTATCCCCAACAGACAGTCTGAAGACAATTTGTGTGTGTGTTTGAGATCCTGATTTTAACCAGCTGCATGTGCTAATTGTGTTGTGCAGGTATGCCCACCTGTGTGCTTTGAGATCAGCTCCATTCATGCGTGCACACTTGCATCTGTTGTGTGTTTGAGAGTTGTGTAGAGTTATGTCGCTTTCTGACTCAGTGGAGTGAGAGATTCACTCCTCCACTCAACCTGATTCAATTCTGCTTCCTTATTCACCCAGAACTAATGCAAGATTTCACGCCGACTCAGACATAAATAACCTGTGTTTGGGAAGCCGAAACGGAAATGCTAGTGTTATATGTTGGTAATGATCTCAAGTTCACAGAACTGACAGACACTCGCACTCATAGATAACTAGGCTGTTGTCATCACTTTGATCAAAGACGAAAAAAGCGTCTTCATTTTCATCATTCATAGTCTAATATATATAGAATATATATTCATATAGAGTCTAATATACCTTGCACTAGGGTTTGGCTTTGATCTCGTCTGTGATTAGTGTTGTTTCTTTCAGTTCTCGTGAATTCTTGTTACATTTCAGTTGACAAAGTACATTTTTCCCCCCAGTGTAAGACTAGTTATATCCTTAGATTTTATATCCTTAGATTTTATTTCAATAATTTTAAAATAAATAAATAAATAAAGTTTTCAATAAACCAATAAATAAATAAATAAAAAACGGAAAATGGTAATTTGTTGGATTAATTTTATGGATATTTTCTTTAACCCTGAAACACAATGCAATAAAGTGCAGGTAAAACACCTGTAAAAAATTTATATGGAAAATTCCTTCCTATTAATATTGTGCCCTATTTTTACGTTTTTTTTTGTTTGTTTTTTTTACAGTGTACATTTACAAACCCACAGAATGTGTATTTTTTTGTTAGTGAATAACTATGGTAAATTTCACAATGGCTGGCAGCTTAAACACAGTGTATCCCCAACAGACAGTCTGAAGACAATTTGTGTGTGTGTTTGAGATCCTGATTTTAACCAGCTGCATGTGCTAATTGTGTTGTGCAGGTATGCCCACCTGTGTGCTTTGAGATCAGCTCCATTCATGCGTGCACACTTGCATCTGTTGTGTGTTTGAGAGTTGTGTAGAGTTATGTCGCTTTCTGACTCAGTGGAGTGAGAGATTCACTCCTCCACTCAACCTGATTCAATTCTGCTTCCTTATTCACCCAGAACTAATGCAAGATTTCACGCCGACTCAGACATAAATAACCTGTGTTTGGGAAGCCGAAACGGAAATGCTAGTGTTATATGTTGGTAATGATCTCAAGTTCACAGAATTGACAGACACTTGCACTCATAGATAACTAGGCTGTTGTCATCACTTTGATCAAAGATGAAAAAAGCGTCTTCATTTTCATCATTCATAGTCTAATATATATAGAATATATATTCATATAGAGTCTAATATACCTTGCACTAGGGTTTGGCTTTGATCTCGTCTGTGATTAGTGTTGTTTCTTTCAGTTCTCGTGAATTCTTGTTACATTTCAGTTGACAAAGTACCTTTAACTAAAAATAATGATAATATTTTAATAATAATACCATTATAATTATTGATAATGTAATTATATTTTATACTTCAGAATACCAATGTCACCTATTGATACAAATAATTGTAATATTTTATTGCATATTTATTTGAACATATTCATTAGTACAAATAATAATAATAATAAATTTTGGTCTATAATGCAATATAATTGCTCCATAATTATTTTTGTTTTATAAGTAAAATTATTATTATTGTTTAATTATTTACTTTATAACATCACCAAGTAACTTATTTATGATAAGAATTATAAAACTTAATCAAATTAATTAATAATTAAATTAATGAATTAAATAAAATGTAATAATTATACGTAACTTAATTTAATACATCTATATTAATTTGATGATATTAAATAATAAGAATAAATAACTTTGCTCTGATGCAATAGAATTGTTCTATAAAATATTTCTTTGCTTTTTATAATATTAATAAGTAACTTACTGATAACAACTACAATAATAAAACTTTTGCTCTATAGTGCAATACAGTTGCACCATAAAAAGATTTACTGTACTATTAATGAATAGATAATAAGTTACTTTTGTACAATAATAAAATATTTTATAATAATATTTTATATTTGTTTTATAATATCAATATGTAACATATTGAAAATAACACAATTAATAATTATAACAACTTTATTATGTAAAGTAACTTACACTTACTAATACTACTACTACTAATAATAACATTAAAAGAATGTTAGAAGAAATTTTATACTATTTATATCTTTCTTTCATTCCTTTACAATATTAACCAGTAACTTAAAAATAGTAGGTCACTTTATAGCTTAACGTATTTCAGTACTTTGCAGTGGAGTTATGAAATGGTGGTGAAATCCTTACATGACATGAGGGATTTTTCTGCTTCAATCCTGTAGCTCTTTCTCATATAGCAAGCGTGAGCTCTCGTGTGGGCATGGTGCGAAACCCCCAGAGATTTCACGGTGCAGCGGGTACGGCGTGGGTGAGGCCCGGCCGCTCAGCCTGATGCACTGCCATCATTCTGCCATCTGTTAATCTCTATTTCCAGCCCTGAGATCCGGATCCAAATCAAAGCAGGGCTGACAGGGCACTCGGGCGCCTCTCATATGCTCTCATATAACTTCAGCGCGCTTTATCATGTCAGACTTCCTCCTGCACCCAAACAGAGGTAATATTGGTCAAAAAATATATTAAATAACTAACAGAAACTCCACATAGCACTGACATCACATTTATCCTCCTCTAAACAGAGATTTCCAGAACAGAAAGTTGACAAACATTGCGGATCGAGAAAGCGTTCAACAATAAATCAAAGACAGACGTGTCCTACATTTATCAGCCCTGGAAACCATAGGATGCATTTAGTAGAAGAGGAAAGAACGGTTTGAGTAAGCTCTTATCTGAATGATTTATGAGTTTAACGAATGGAAGGGCGAATCGTTTAGGTCATAGGTCAACGTGAGCACAATACTCACGAGCTGCGGATCCTCGTCATGACTGACCGTTCTGCTGATCATCAAGACTTCAGCCTGTCAAAGTGCTGACATCACATCGCCACGACGATCAGTCCTGTAGAAACAGCAACAGCACAATGAAAAACATCAGAATGACAGACTGACTGCTGGGACAATCACACCAAAATAGACATCCTGACAACTGTGCTTAACAAAATGAATTGATAATAATAGTAATAATTATTATTATTATAGTTATTATTAATTGCATTATTATTATTATTGTTTTTTTTTTGTTGTTGTCTTAATTACCATTACCATACTGGACTTATTATATTCCACATTTGTCATTCCATTCCACTTTAATTAATTTTATATTTGATCTAAACTACCATTTTCACTGGTATAGTTTTATATTATTATTCGTATGTGTTACTTATTCATTTTTAATTTTATTGATATATAGGTATATATTTATTTATTCATTTTATTATCCTTTTCTTTCTTTCTTTCTTGAGAGCAATTGTAACATGGAAAGCAATTCCCCTCTGGGATTAATCAAGTTTTTTGAATCTTGAATCTTGAATCTTGAATTAATTCCATTATTATTATTATTATTATCAATCATATATGGGCTAATATGTTGGTTAATATTTTTTTAAAGATGGAAATCGTATTTAATTTATTTTCTTTCATCAAAATATCACTGCTATATAATCAAAAAGGTGAATTTTAAATAATTGTACATAATTGCCCAAAATGCTGTGCTAACTTCTACAATGAAAACGCAATTTATTAAGAAATATTCTATGTGTTTCTTCATTAAAAAAAAAAACAATATTTACTTACAATAAAATTAAAACTTTTTAAAGATGGAAATCGTATTTAATTTATTTTCTTTCATCAAAATATCACTGCTATATAATCAAAAAGGTGAATTTTAAATAATTGTACATAATTGCCCAAAATGCTGTGCTAACTTCTACAATGAAAACGCAATTTATTAAGAAATATTCTATGTGTTTCTTCATTAAAAATAAATAAATAAATAATTTAGTCAAACTTCTCTACTGTTTTAATTAGTGATGCTGTTGTATGTTTATTAAGTTGCATAAAACAGCAGAATACATTTATTATGCAAACAATGAAAAAAAAAAAACAATATTTACTTACAATAAAATTAAAACTTTTTCATATTTTTTATTCTCGAGTTCATATTTTTATACTTGCATAATACTTACATACATTACAGTAACTATACAACAAATTAAAATAATAATAGTAAGTTAGCTATTCAATAATTCTACATATATAAACTTTTTAATTATGGATGGATTTCTGTAGTTGCTTTTTCTTGGTGTCACATCTCATAATTGAGCTGTTGCTGACATCTAGCGGTGGTTACATTTACTGCAACGGCGTGACGCTTACGTAGCCGTGATGTCACCTACGTTTCTCCTACGTCACTACGTTCCCATGATGCACCGCGAAAGTAGGTGAAAATTTATTTTTAACGTCTATTTTGGCTTATTTGTTCTTTTTTAAACACAGAACTAGATTGATATGCATACTCATGTCTTCTTCGCTTTTCGATTGGTCAGCTCGTCGTGAGCGTCATTTGGTCACCGTCTCAGTAATGTGAGGCGTGTTTGGACTAATGCTGACTGTAAGGCACTTCTACTTTAGTTTTGCGCAGTGGCAGTATCGTAGCCTATGAAGTTTATCCGATGCGCGATTATTGCTAATTGGAAACTTTACCAAATACCCAGTCATAACGACTTGAAATATAGTCGGCATTGGCAATTTTTGATGGTCTTTACGGAGACTGGTAATGATATGAATAACAGAATTTGTTTTAAATGGTATTTTATTGGTGCACATGACTACCTAAATTTTGAATAAACACATGTAACGCGGCTTGTGACGTCTAAAACTTGCCTAAAAACGACTTGACCGTTTCAATACAGTCAGAGTATAGAATTTCATAGGTACATTATCGAATCCCAGGGCAGTGTTCACACATTGTACCTAATGTATTTTGTTTGTTTTTCAAATATATATTTTTTGTGACACCCAAATTAATTATAAGTTAAAATAGACAGATCCTAGGTTTAATTCATATGAATCTGTTCCATTTAATTCGTATTTGTGTACTGACAGTTTGACAATGTCTATCTTTCAATCTCTAATAAATAATAATAATTAAATAAAGAATCAGCTGCAAAACCACAAGTGAAACAAGCGGGTGTAACGGAACACATCAGTTTAGTTCGTGCTACACATTGATATGACCACTAGATGGCCACACAGTAAACCTTTTGCGATAGGTTGATAAGAAAGCCTAAATTATATATAGACACACATACACTGGCCCCCCTCCATAGGTTTTTTTTAACGACATATATAGACAACTGAAACATATTTACAAAAATTTAAGTTCATTTCTATAAGAGGCAATATAAAACATTCATGTAATAACTTTACATATCTTTAAATATAGAGGTTCTTCTCCATTGAATGGCATGTGTCCCCCAGTCTAACCCTTCATATAGAACATATACTAATACTTTTTTTATATATATATATATATTTTAAAACCTCATCCGTTGGAGACCTCCCAGTTCTATCCTGCTTTTCTCCTATCTGGGGTAATCATCATTTCAGCCCAGCTAAACATGATTTGGGGTTTAAATTGTGGAATAAGGGCATGGTTAGATTGATGGATTTATATGAAGATAATATTTTAATGCCATTTGACAATCTTGTAACGAAGTTTCACATACCCTAGAAACACTTTTTGAAGTATCTGCAACTCAGAAGTTTTATTTTTTCACGTTTAAAGAACTCTGTGCAACTCCTCCCAATGTCAATATTTGAAATGATCACGTTGCAAGATTGCTACATTAAAGGGTGTGTTACCCAGTTAACATACTAAGAGAAAACCATAAAGAAAGTTCTGAAAATAAAAGACAAGCATGGATACAAGATGTAAATATGGATATTTCATTAGACGATTGGAATGCAATTTGTTTAAATGCACAAACACAAACTATGAACACTTAGTTGAGACTCGGTGGGTAATGAGAATGTATATAGCCCCTGGAAGATTAAATCAATTTAACTCTAATATCACTGATCTATGTTTTAAATGCAATAAGCTTCAAGGTACATTTTTCCACTGCGTGGGAATGTGAGGAGGTGAAGAAGTTTTGGGGTGGGGTGACTAAATATGTTTGGTATTGACCAATGTTGGGGCATTGTCTAAAATTGTGATAATGCATAAAAAGAATTCAGTGTAGCCATAGTAAATGTACACATTTAAGATACAAAGCAATACAAATATAGAATAAATTTGGAAAGAAACGACAAAAAAATAAAATATCTGAATTTGCACAACTTCTGTAGAATGACCCAAATACAAAAAACAAAAAAACAAAAATCAAAACAACCTTATGTTCCCTCCCTCATCAAAGCAATCTGTCAAGCTCGCTCTGAACAATGGCTTACATTAACTCTTTGCACCCTGTTATATTCCATCTACCTAGTTTTCTTACCATTCTGTAACTATTCAAATGATAATGCTCTCCTGAAAGCCTGTTATGTTTCCATACAACTGCGTTATTGAATTACAACAAACTATTTCTTTTATTGTTTTATTAAACGTTACATAGATCAAAGAGCATAACAAAGATCCATCTGTACACTGAATAAATAAATATTCTATTTAACAATCTGGGTGCACTGCACTTTACTATCTTCACTGAATCTTTATGCTAAAACTTTAAACATGAATCACTTCTGTGGCACTGAACCTGCAATAAGTGTATTGTTCTACAACACACAGTGGCATGAGATAAAAGCCTTTGCTAATTAGTTATAATATTAGCTAGGTTAGCTATAATAAGATATTCAGACCTAAATAAACAACAGAATAAACAGGTATATATTACCTTCTGTAAGACTCACCTTAAGATACTCTGAAACATGAGAACACAAAATGGCCAATGGTTTGTGAGTAATGTGTGACATTTTTTTGGTATGACATTAAAATTCCTTTTAGAATAATTGTGCACAAATAGGTTAGGCAAAACAAATGTGATTATTTCTGAGAATTGTTTATATACCTTTTATTTATACTTAACTGCAGACACAGAAATGACATACAGTTTACAGTACAAATATTTTGAGCGTCCCTTATTCTGTCCTTTATTTTCGTATAAATAATCACATTTGTCCTTTGTTTTCCTTTTCTGAAGTTGGCAAATCTACCTAGCGGCAACAGTTTAAGAGTAGCCCAACTGGTAATCCTGCTGGTAGTTAATATGTAAAGTCTTAAAGGAGACATCGGATCCCCATTTTCCAGTTGGTATGATTCTTTAGGGTCTTCATGAAATGTCTGTAACATACTTTGATTAAAATTCCTCTATGGCAATGTAAAACAACTCCCTTATTACCTTATTATCCCTTATTGGTCAAAAACACCATACTCGGCCACACGTCACGTCACTTTTTCTTCTTCTTTTTTTTCCACTCACATGCGTGACCTATTGAGGAGACTCCAAGTAGGCATGGCAGATTGCGTGCAATATGATATATTATTACAATATATAGATATATAATATACAATATTATAGTGTGTTTATATATATATATATATATATATATATATATACAAAAAGCACTAAGTAATGTATAAGGTTATATTTAAGTTGTATTGACATATTAATTATAAAGCACTATTATAACAAGGTTTATTTTTAGTTTTATAAAATACTTTATTACTATATTTCATCTCACACATGGATCTGCATTCAAACTTTTGTTTTCTTTTTGCAAGAGGATGTTTTCTATTCTATAATAAAAATCCACTATGATATGTCTTATTATATAATCGCAATCAAACAAACAATATAATTCTTATTCTCAGCAATTAAAGATGAAATTAAAAGATTTGTAAAAATTGTTGCACAACCACCAATTAGTTGGCAATATGCACTAAACATGCAAATGGATTTTGAAGAAATAAGCAGCTTGGCGCGCTTTTTCTTAGTGCCTGCTTCCATGGTCACTCATCGATACGTCGCTCTGTTGAGAGTGTCTTGTGTGTTAAACATGAACATACTCTGAGTTGACTGAACTTACTCACGGATGCGTTGTTGGAAGCAGCATACTTCGAGTAAGCAAGGTTTGGGTTGATCAACCGAGAGTTCAGGGTTTATGTGATGGTAAGTTAACCTTGCTTTCTGGAATACACCCCAGCTCTGTTCACAGCGAGCCGTTTCGGTGCATGTCTCTTTAAATCTACTACGCAAAATCGCGTTCAAAATCACAGGCGATTCATTGCCGATTATGAACGCGATTTTGCGTAGCTTGTCAGTGATCTACGGCTCTGTGAAGTAAATGCCACTCCATCTGAAAGCATGTGCTGGAGATTTACTACTAATCACAGAACCGGCTTTACTGACGAGATGAGCATGAAAATTGCATTCGATTTTTTGCACAGCCCTAGCTACTACTCACCCCACCCCTCTCTTCCATGAGGCGTGTCGACACAAGACGCATGAATTGCTGCCTTGGACTCTGTATATGGCTCGGAGGTGGTCTAATTCAAACAGCTAGCTATCTACGTAGAAACCAGCTGCAAATTGAAACAGCTCACTGGATGACACAGTTTCAGACTCAGACAGACCATAACAAACTGGGGTGTATTCCAGAAAGCAAGGTTAACTTACCGTCACATATACCCTGAATTCTCGGTTGATTAACCCAAACCTTGCTTACTCAAGTTATGCTGGTTCCAACAACGCATCAGGGAGTATGTTCAGTCAACCCAGAGTATTGCTGCATCCCATCCCATTTTGCCTACTTATACTAAAAGTATGTACTTTTTTTTGTGAAGAAAAAGTACATTCTTTTGAGTATGAAGCAGAATAGTAAGCTAGCTTTGGGACATACTACCAAAGTCCCTTTAAAACAAGTCATTTCACTCGACGGCCATCTTTGAAACGCCCTTTCGGGCTGCAAGTGCAGCTCCTATCTCTTTGAATGGGGAAACATCAAATTTTCCAAAATCTTTCACCAAGCTTACGATTAAATTTCATTTTTTAAATCACCAGTGAAATCTGGCAACAATTGTCTCATAAATGTTGATTCTTTTGCTCAAATAGCGCACATCTCTCTTCTATTTGATTCTAATGAAAAATGTATTGATTAAAAGAAGCTCTTTCCCAAACACAGAGTGGCCAAATTCTGGTGTCCGAACACACAGAGCGCACTCAAATTGCTAAATGTGTACAAACTGGGAACCCCAAGCCATGTAATAATCCACACCGGCACAAACGACCTGAGAGCCCAACAGGTGAGGGTGGCTCCATCACTACAAACAGTGATAACCACCTTCCCAAATGCTAACATCATCTCCTCACTGCTGCCCCGGAAAGACTTCCACCCTGACACTATCCAGCGGGTGAATGCCAAACTCTCTTGCGCCTGCGCACTTAAAACCCATGTGCACCTGGCACACCACCCAACCCTGGACCTCACATGCCTCTACGTGTCCATGTCCATCCGTACAAAACAGCTGTTCCTGTCTTTGCCAAGACCCTAAAAGATGTGGCCCTGAATCTGAACCCAAACAGCACCCTCAGGAGCAACAGAGTCCAACAACCTCCACCCAGACCTGTAAGAAAACACAGGGTACCCTCAGTGACAACACTCAGAAAAATTCTGTCAAGACACCAGCACTCTCACATATTGAGACCATCCCAGCCAACACCTGAGCATCCTCTCTCAGCCCTCACACTCACATTCAGCGCATCAGACGCTAAGGAAAAAGCGTGCCATACTGCTTCTTTCTTCTTCTTCTATTCAAAGGCCATTTGAATATTTAGTGCAATAATTTTTTATTTTATCTTTAATCATTGAGAATAAGAATTATATTGTTTGTTTGATGTTTTGATTAATTATATAGTAAGTCGTATCACATATGTAATTTTATTATAGAAATACATCATAGAAAATGCATAATCCATGATGTGTGAGAGGATAATAAAATATAATAAATATATAAGAATCAAATAAACATTACTATGAGGGGCCGTACAAGCCACAATTCATTCTGGCACTCTCACACACATAAATTCTCCTTTCACATACACATATTTTTGCTTTCGCACATTTACATTATCCTTTTATATATATTTATTTTTGCTTTCACATGTTAAAAATACTGCTATTTTCACTTAGTGTAAATTGCCTCTATCTCTATTTACACTTACTGCAAATAGCCGCTGCCTCCCCCCCCCACACTTAATTTAGGTGAATAATAAGTGAATAAAGTGGGAGGTTGCAAGTTAGGGACAGCGATATATTTATATTATTTCCACAACTCAAGATTTGGACTTATTGTGGTTTATTTATTTTTTAGATTGTTTTGTTTGTTTTTGAATATCTGGCAACGCCGCCATTTAAACTGACAGTAATCAAAAACGACCAGGTTAAAAACAGCGCAGGCAGGTTATTCCTGATAGGATGCAATTCGGTAACACAAACGTAGTGATCATCATGATATATTATCTGTAAGACAGATGCACTGAAGACGGACACAAAGAGGAGAGAATAGTCACGCAAGCAGAGAAAATACTGTACCAGACAGAACAAATTCATTGTTTGCGATGCTCAAAATACTGAAAGAAAACCATATTTATGGAATTAGGGTGGGGGTTAATATGAGGAGAACTGACTGTCTTCAGAAAAGTTTCGATGGCATTTTCGTTTTCCTCTTACCTTCGTTAAATACATATTAAAGGAGTGTTAATAAGCGCAGCGCTGCGTACAGCAATAACCCAGGAAACGCTATATTGCTACTGTTCTGGTATTCGGTAATGCGATAATCATCATGATATATTATCTGTAAGACAGATGCACTGAAGACGGACACAAAGAGGAGAGAATAGTCACGCAAGCAGAGAAAATACTGTACCAGACAGAACAAATTCATTGTTTGCGATGCTCAAAATACTGAAAGAAAACCATATTTATGGAATTAGGGTGGGGGTTAATATGAGGAGAACTGACTGTCTTCAGAAAAGTTTCGATGGCATTTTCGTTTTCCTCTTACCTTCGTTAAATACATATTAAAGGAGTGTTAATAAGCGCAGCGCTGCGTACAGCAATAACCCAGGAAACGCTATATTGCTACTGTTCTATAAGCGCCACCTGGTGTCAGAGATTGAATTTGCATTTTCATCAGAATCAGAAAGAGCTTTATTGCCAAGTGTGTTTACACACACAAGGAATTGGTGTCAGGAGCAGTACAGAAAGTAGCCTACAGACATAGTGCAGACATACATGTAATTAAGGTAATAAAACACTAATAATAATAATAATAATAATAAAGAGTAATAATAAAATATTCATTCAGCCCGTCTGATGTTTTTGTTTTGTGCAGTTGCTTCATGTTGCATATATTTTTGTTTGTTTGTTTAAGGTTAGTTTGGCTAGTAACAGAGCAAAATAAACATTTAATAAATGTAAAAAAAAAATAATAATAATAATTTAAGTATTAAAAAAATAAATAAATTGGCAACGAGTATGGGAATCGGCTCATTTGATTGTGCAATTGGAATCAGTCACGAAAAATCCTGATCAGTGCATCCTTAACTGGAATAGAGTTAGACCTATACCTCAAAAACCTGAAAAAGCATGGTCCATTTCAGTTTTATCTTTGAACTATATTATACCTATTTGTGCAAAATGGTTATCATTATTACAATACAATGTTACAGTCAACAATGAAAACAATAAGGCCCAATCCCAATTCTATTTTATAACTTTTCAACGCTGCCCCACGACTTTTATTAATAACGGTTTAAATACTGAAATGCTACATTATATTTTCCAGCAACGAGAGGATAAAATCGTTTTGAAGTAAACTCACTCTAAAAAGAGAAACGCGCATACACGCAGCTTTCATCTCTCTCTCTCTCTCTCTTTTTCAGAGCTTGGAGAAAAAGAATGGTCAGAGTAGGGCCATCCATGCCCTGCGCTCTGAGTATGGAGTTTTATTAACAGACCCTACTGACATTCGAAAGAGAGCGGTCACTTTTTATAAGCATTTGTATAAAAGCGAACTTGGAGGAGAACACAGGGATGATGGTGAATTTTTCAATGACTTACCCCACATATCCGAGGAGGCGAATACTGAGATCTCTGGTGTTTTGACCATGGAAGAACTGTATAAAGCTCTCCAAGGGATGGAATCTGGAAAGACACCAGGCATTGATGGTCTGCCAGTTGACTTTTATAAGTCTTTCTGGTCAGAATTGGGAGAGGACCTGCTACTGAATGAAAGTCTGGCTGAAGGCCAGTTGCCTCTGAGCTGTCGTAGAGCAGTGCTTGCACTCCTGCCCAAGAAAGGTGACCTTACGGACATCAAATGTTGGTGACCTGTATCACTACTCTGTAGTGACTATAAAAGGCTCTCTAAAGCCTTGGCTAATAGGCTAGCAGGGGTGATGGATGGCATCATCCATCCTGATCAGACCTACTGTGTTCCTGGTAGATCAATATTTGATAATATTACGTTAGTTTGTGATGTTATAGAAGTCTCCAAGATGATGAATTTAGATTGTGGGTTAATTTCTTTAGATCAGGAGAAGGCTTTTGACCGCGTTGATTGCTATTTGTGGAGCGTTTTAGCGGCTTTTGGGTTTTGCCAAAATTTTATTAATCACATTAAAGTTCTTTATAGTGGCGTTGAGAGCATTCTTAAGATCAATGGTGATTTATGTGCTCCTTTTAAAGTACATAGAGGTGTTAGGCAGGGGTGCTCACTGTCCGGTATGCTTTACTCCTTGGCAATAGAACCACTTTTGCAACAAGTAAGAGCTAAACTCCAAGGTTTAAGTTTACCAAACTGTAAAAATAATCTTATATTGTCAGCTTATGCTGATGATGTTATAGTAATGATTAGTAGGCAAAGTGACATACAGGTTTTAATGGGATTACTTAAAACCTTCAGAGGTTTATCCTCTGCAAGTGTAAATTGGGGCAAAAGTGAAACACTTTTAGTAGGTAAATGGACAGATGGGAAACCAGAGCTTCCGGGAAAATGTGGTTTGAAATACTTAGGTGTGTTTTTAGGTGATCAGTCAATAGTACAAAAAAATTTTAGGTATTAGGAAGGTATTATCAAAAAAAAAAAATTAAAGGCCGTTTGGATAAATGGAAATGTTTCCTTCCGAAGATGTCCTACAGAGGCCGTATTTTAATTATAAATAATTTGGTTGCATCTTCATTATGGCATAGATTTGTATGTGTTGATCCTCCTTCCCTTCTGTTGGCTAAAATTCAATCTATTCTAGTAGATTTTTTTGGGGATCATTTACATTGGGTCCCACAGAGTGTGTTATATTTACCAAAAGAGGAGGGTGGACATGGTTTAATGCATGTTCAAAGCAGAATAGCGACTTTTCGGTTACAATTTATACAAAGACTGTTGATGGGTTCAGTTGATTTTAAATGGTGTGCTATTGCATGTTATCCTACAGAATCTTGAGAGTTTGGGACTGGACAAATCCCTTTTTTTAATGGACCCTTTGAAACGGAACACTTCTGGCCTGCGGAAACCTTTTTAAAGTCTGGAGTATTTTCGTTATTAAGCAAGTAGAGATGTCTCAGTCCCTTCATTGGCTTGTGGAGGAGCCTCTTATTCATGGAGCACGTTTGGATTTGTCTGTCGGTGGACTGTTTCCATGACTCAATAAGACACTTATCGACAGTAAAGTCACAACATTGGGTGAATTACTGGATTTCAAGAAAAAGGAAGCATTGGCACAACGTTTGAGAATTAGATCGACTCGTCTAATAGCGCAACTGTTAATGAAATGGGAGGCAGCTCTCAGAACAACAGACACATTTTTGTTGTCTGAGTACTGTGATGGTCTCTGTGAGCCAAATCTTGAGGACTCTTTTCCTTGCTTGTATTATTCATTGAATCTTGAAGGGTTTTCTGGAGTATTTTTAGAAACTTGTATCGAGTTCTGATTTTTTTTTCAAGCACTGGGAAGACTTTTTATAAGCACTGTGTAATTAATTTTAACAAAAAAAATGTTGAATAACAAAGTTGATGCTCCATGGCGTGATTTTTTTCAATTAACTGCAGACACAATACCTGAGTGGAGAGCACTCTATAAACCACCGTTGATCAAAAAAACTAGTGACTTGCAGTGGAGAATCCTTCACGGTGTTGTGGCTGTCAATGCTTTTATTTCAATTTTAAACCCTGAAACTTGTGCTGGTTGCCCTGTTTGCTCTGTGAGAGAAACCGTTTTCATGCATTTTTTTTAGTAGACTGGAACCATTGTTTTTGTTATTGAGGAATGTTTTTAGGAGTTGCAATGAAACTTTCTCTAAGGAGGTCTTTATTTTGGGGTTTAAATATATGTTGAAAAAAAGATTTGTATGTCAGTTATTAAACTTTGTTTTAGGTCAGACAAAATTGACTATTTATCTAAGCAGGAAAAAGAAAGTTGAGCTAAATGTGGATCAAAATGTAATTGCTCTATTTTCAAATATGGTTCAATCAAGAATACTGATTGATTTTAATTTTTTTAATTTGAAGGCATTTGGTGTTGTTATGAGGCTTTGTGTTATGTATTTGAAGTTGATTTGGTTTTTTCACATATATTGTGAGTTGGGGTTGTTTCATTATATTTTTGTGTATACTGTAATTTAAATGTACTTGATTTATAATTGTAATAAAGGTCTGTTAAATTTCAATGTCTCTCTCTCAAATAAACCATTGCCAAACTGTAAAGCTTGTATTACTCATAGTGATTTACTACAGGTGGGATTTTGCCAATACCTTACTTCATAATATATGCAATACACAACAGTACACAATTATGATCATAAAAAAACTACTGTAAGTACTCAAATGATCAAGGTGGTAGTACATAGTGTCCAGACTGAGTTACTACAGGTGAGATTTTGCCGATATCTCCCTTACTGTACATACAGTACATAATTATTCTTAGAAAACAATTACTGTAATTCAACAAAAGGGTTTTTTCATGTTCCAAGGCTGTAGCATGTTTGTAGTTACAAGAATGACTTACTACAGGTGAGATTTTGCCAATATCTCTCCTACTGTACATACAGTACATAATTATTTTTAGAAAAAAATTACTAAAATTCACCAAAAGGGGTTTTGTCATGTTCCAAAGGTTGTAGCACATTACTAGTGGCCAGACAGACTTACTACAGTTGAGATTTTGCCGATATCTCCCTTACTGTACATACAGTACATAATTATTCTTATTACACAATTACTGTAATTCACCAAAAGTGTTTTTATGTTCCAAATGTTGTAGTACATTCTTAGTGGCCAGACTGACTTACTACAGGTGAAATTTTGCCAATATCTCCCTTACTGTACATACAATACATAATTATTCTTAGGAAACTATTACTGTAATTCACCAAAAGGTTTTTTATGTTTCAAAGACTTTAGTACATTTGTAGTTACGAGACTGACTTACTACAGGTGAAATTTTGCCAATATCTCTATTACTATATGTACAATACACAACTATTTTCTTGAAACAATTACTGTAATTCACCAAAAGGGTTTTTTTATGTTCCAAAAGTTGTAGTACATTTGTAATTACAAGACTGACTTACTCCAGGTGAAATTTTGCCAATATCACCCTTACTGTGCATACAGTACATAATTATTCTTAGAAAACATTTACTGGAATTCACCAAAAGTTTTTTTTTTCATATTCCAAAGGCTGTAGCACATTTGTAGTTACAAGACTGACTTACTACAGGTGAGATTTTCCCAATATCTCTCTTACTGTACATACAATACATAATTATTTTTAGAAAAAAGTACTAAAATTCACCAAAAGGGTTTTTTCATGTTCCAAAGGTTGTAGCACATTACTACTGGCCAGAGTGACTTACTACAGTTGAGATTTTGCCGATATCTCCCTGACTGTACATACAGTACATAATTATTTTTTAGAAAACAATTATTGTAATTCACCAAAAGGGGTTTTTATGTTTCAAATGTTGTAGTAAATTCCTAGTGGTCAGACTGACTTACTACAGGTGAAATTTTGCCAATATCTCCATTACTGTATGTACAGTACACAACTCTTTTCTTGAAAAAATTACTGTAATCCACCAAAAGGGTTTTTTCATGTTCCAAAGGTTGTAGTCTGTTTGTAGTTACAAGACTGACTTACTACAGGAGAAATTTGGCCAATATCACCCTTACTGTACATACAGTACATAATTATTCTTAGAAAACAATTACTGTAATTCAGCAAAAGGGGGTTTTTATGTTCCAAAGGTTGTAGTACGTTTGTAATTACAAGACTGATTTACTACACATTAAATTTTGCCAATATCTTCCTTACTGTACATACAGTACATAAATAATCTTAGAACAAATTACTGTAATTCACCAAAAGGGTTTTTTTCATGTTCCAAAGGTTGCAGTACGTTCGTAGTGACCAGAGTGACTTACTACAGGTGAAATTTTGACAATAACACCCTTACTGTAT
>NW_015641041.1:1413448-1416317 GCF_001515625.1 Sinocyclocheilus rhinocerous | reverse complement strand
AAACCATTACTGTAATTCACCAAAAGGGGTTTTTTTATGTTCCAAAGGTTGTAGTACATTCCTAGTGGCCAGACTGACTTACTACAGGCGAAAGTTTGCCAATATCACCCTTACTGTACATACTGTACATAATGAATCTTCAAAAACCATTACTGTAATTCACCAAAAGGGTTTTTTTCATGTTCCAAAGGTTGCAGTACGTTCGTAGTGACCAGAGTGACTTACTACAGGTGAAATTTTGACAATAACACCCTTACTGTATGTACAGCACACAAATATTTTAATTAGAAGCTAATTCACCAAAAGTTTGTTTTTTCTAAAGGTTGTAGTACGCTCCTAGTGGCCTTGGATTCTATATAATACCTTTCATTAGCTAAATATTTGTAAAGCAGACAGACAGATGTAAAGGGTGACCGATATCATTGATTTATTGAAGGAAAAAAAACAACACCCAAAACGGCCAAAAAAAGGGCACTTCGGAGTGTAAGGGCTAAAAGGGCATGTGCTCTGCACAGGTTGAGCCCTACCTGTGCATGTGCCTGCAGGTGTGCATAATTATTAGGTAGGTTTTCTTTTACCGATAAAATGAGGCAAAAAAAAGAGAGATTTAACAAAAAAATGATTAAATGCCCATGAGAAATATTCAAAACAAATGCACTACAGAAATTGCAAAGTTAAGGCATGACCATTGGACAGCAAAATGCTCATTGGGTCAGCAGGGTCAGAAAAAACAGGTTAATAAAACACTTTTGATGAATTTCAGTAATTTTTTTCTAAGAATAATTATGTACTGTATGTACAGTAAGGGAGATACTGGCAAACTTTCTCCTGTAGTAAATCAGTCTGGCCACTAGGATGTACTACAACCTTTGGAACACAACAAAACCCTTTTGGTGAATTACAGTAATTGTTTTCTAAGAATAATTATGTACTGTATGTACAGTAAGGGTGATATTGGCAAAATTTCACCTGTAGTAAGTCAGTCTGGCCACTAGGAATGTACTATAACACTTGGAACATAAAAAACCCTTTTGGTGAATTACAGTAATTGTTTTCTAAGAATAATTATGTACTGTATGTACAGTAAGGGAGATATCGGCAAAATCTCAACTTTAGTAAGTCAGCCTGGCCACTAGTAATGTGCTACAACCTTTGGAACATGAAAAAAAAACCTTTTGGTGAATTACAGTAATTTTTTCAAGAAAATAGTTGTGTACTGAACATACAGTAATGGATATATTGGCAAAATTTCACCTGTAGTAAGTCAGTCCCGTAACTACAAATGTACTACAGTCTTTGGAAGATGAAAAAAACCCTTTTGGTGAATTACAGTAATTGTTTTCTAAGAATAAGTAAGGGAGATATTGGCAAAATTTCACCTGTAGTAAGTCAGTCCCGTAACTACAAATGTACTACAGTCTTTGGAAGATGAAAAAAACCCTTTTGGTGAATTACAGTAATTGTTTTCTAAGAATAATTGTGTACTGTATGTACAGTAAGGGTGATATTGACAAAATGTCACCTGTAGTAAGTCAGTCTGGCCATTAGGAATGTACTACAACATTTGGAACATGAAAAAACCCTTTTGGTGAGTTACAGTCATTTTTTCAAGAAAATAGTTGTGTACTGTACATACAGTAATGGAGATATTGGCAAAATTTCACCTTTAGTAAGTCAGTCTCATAACTACAAATGTACTACAGTCTTTGGAACATGAAAAAACCCTTTTGGTGAATTACAGTAATTGTTTTCTAAGAATAATTATGTACTGTATGTACAGTAAGGAATATATTGGCAAAATTTCAGCTGTAGTAAGTCAGTCTGGCCACTAGTAATGTACTGCAACATTTGGAACATAAAAAACCCTTTTGGTGAATTTTAGCATATTTTTTTCTAAAGATTAATTATGTATTGTCTGTACATTAAGGGAGATATTGGCAAAATGTCACCAGTAGTAAGTCAGTCTTGTAACTACAAATGTACTACAACCTTTGGAACATTAAAAAAAACATTTTGGTGAATTACAGTAATTTTTTTCTAAGATTAATTATGTACTGTATGTACAGTAAGGAAGATATTGGCAAAATTTCATGTGTAGTAAGTCAGTCTTGTAACTACAAACGTACTAAAACCTTTGGAACATGAAAACCCCCATTTTGATGAATTACTGTGTTTTTTTCCCTAAAAATATTTGTGTACTGTACATACATCAGTGGAGGTATTGTCTAAAGCGACATATTGGTTAAATATTTTCAGCCAGTTTGCCCACAAGGAATTTACTATGGCTTTGTAAACATAATTTGTATTAAAGGGGTGGTTCATTTCGATTTCACTTTTTTTACGTTAGTTAGTGTGTAATGTTGCTGTTTGAGCATAAACAATATCTGCAAAGTTACAAAGCTGAAAGTTCAATGCAAACTGAGATATCGTCTTTTAAAATTCTGGCAGATTAATGCCTACAAAAACGGATGGTAGGGACTACAACAAGTTACTTCACGGGTTCGTGACATCACAAACCCAGATAAACCCCGCCCCCGGAAAAAGGCAGCAAAGGGGGCGACGCCATGCTGCGCTGCTTTAGAGAAAAGGAAGAGAAAACTAGGTGCACGTAAAAATCTATTCATATATGAATCGCGATTCTGTCTTCTAACGAGTCTAATGGATTCACAAGTTTCAAAATCAATGTTCTAAAGCAGTGGTTCTTAATACTGTTCCTCGCGTCGCCTGCTCGGCCTCTCTCTCTCTCATTCAGATCATCAGCTCAGTGAATACACTTATTTTCACATACTATAGCTATGAGAAGCGTTATACATGGACGCGCGTGCAGTTGCCGTGCTGTATTAAAGCCTTAATCAGAATAAAACCATAT
>NW_015641041.1:1395905-1413435 GCF_001515625.1 Sinocyclocheilus rhinocerous | reverse complement strand
CCGGGTTTGTGACATCACAAACCCAGATAAACCCCGCCCTCGGGAAAAGGCAGCAAAGAGGGCGAGGTCTGTGCTGCTTTAGAGAAGAGGAAGAGAAAACTAGAGGTGCACGTAAAAATCTGTTCATATATGAATCACGATTCTGTCTTCTAACGATTCTAATGGATTCACAAGTTTCAAAATCAATGTTCTAAAGCAGCGGTTCTTAATACTGTTCCTCGCGTCCCCCTGCTCTGCACATGCTCTGCATCTCTCTCTCTCTCTCTCTCTCTCTCTCTTTCTCTCTCATTCAGCTCAGCTCCAACAGAACTGTTACAATTATACACTTATTTTCACATAGCTATGAGAAGCGTTAAACATGGACGCGCGTGCAGTTGCCGTACTGTATTAAAGCTTTAATCAGGATAAAACTGTATATTAAAAGCTAACATAAGCAGTAGCATTTACAAATAACAGCGTATCTAAAAGTATGAGACAACAACAAGCAAAAAACATAGGCCTACCATTAAAAGCCGTGCTTGCACAGGTTCTGCATGATCCTCTTCAATAATATCCTCTGCTTCTCAATCGGGCTCAAACTGATAAGCGATATATTAACGATGCCGTTGTTTACAATACAACCGGAGCACATGCCGCTGAGGTGAGGGGCGGGACGTTTAGACACGCACTAGAGACGGTTGAGCAAATCACAACACACTGGGCTAGCTAACAAATCAGAGCCCATCGCCTGTTTCTGAGGGAGGGGCTGCATAAAACAAGGAAATGATCAGCACGTTTCTCAGAGAGGGGACAGAGCGGTGTGGAATAAAGGTAAATTATGTGAAAAATAATGCGTTTTTAAAAAAAGCGAAGCATTAACACATGTTAGACTGCACCCCATAAACACAATCAAGCCTAGAAAAAAATCAGTGAACCACCCCTTTAATTATTGAACTTCGTTTTGTACAGAGAGGTAAATTTGCAGACGGTCCCTAAAGCAGCCTAGGCGAATATCCAGCTAATATCAAACCTAAAACTAACTTTACCGCGCTTAGCAAACTCTAGCGATTTTTTGCAAACATTTCTTTGAGTAACATGACCTTAAATATGACCTCATGATTGAATGTAACATAAAACAAATTATTACTTTTCATCAAAATCTTTATTAATGCCAAAAATGCTTACATTTATGTGTCTTTTTGTTCGCTTGGGCAGCCATGTTGGCGCTGAAGACGGTTTATGCAGAGATAATTCATACCCCTTCGTTTGAAGTGTGGTCCCGAAAAATCTTCGTTTGAAGGGCTATCTGGCCCTTCCCCTTACCCCTACCCCTCCAACCAAAAGAGAATCGAGAAACCCCTACCGGCCTACCCGTTCATGTTCGGCCTACCCGCGAAACGGAGGGGGTAGGGGAAAGGGGAAGGGCTAAGGGGTAGAAATGGGATTGGGCCTAAGTCTAAGTCTATTGATTGATTGATTGTTGCAAGGCCTGTTAAATTTTTGCCAGGGCAAGTAAAAAATTGAAACGACTGGCCAAACCAGGCCAGTAGAAAATTTCCTTAGCGTTGAGCCCTGTCAATACGATCAACATACGAACACATAGGTTACATAATGATATTTTAACATTAAAAACTTAAAATATGTACTTGAAAAGAAAACAGGATGACTTTGAATAGCATCATTGTAAAATTATGAGGAAGAGCTGAGCAAGTATTTCCTGGTCTGAGAGTAACGGATGTAATGGATCCCAAAAAAAGGTAGAAATGTATGTACAGTATGTGAAAGGAGAATGTATGTGTGTGTGAAAGCAGAAATGTATGTGTAAGGAGAATGTATGTGTGTGAGAGAGAGTAGAAATGTATGAATGGAGAATGTAAGTGTGAGAGAGAGTAGAAATGCATGTATAAGGAGAATGTAAGTGTGTGAAAGGAAAAATGTATGTGAAAGGAGAATGTATGTGTGTGTGAGAGTGCCAGAATGAATTATGGCTTGTACCACCTCTCATATTTATCCGCATATGTTACGTTCCCTGGGAGTTGTTGTTTTTGCTTTTATTTTTTTCCTTGTTTCTTGTTGTTTTCTTTTTTCCCCAACTCCTAGGTTTCCGCTGAGTAGACGACTCGCCGCCAATCATTATTAGGGTGTTCCATACTGCGACGAATCAGCTGACGGCCGTGGCTTTAAAAGCTTCCGGTGCGCTCGGTCTAGGAGGCGAGGGCAGCGCAGTGAGCGTTGTTGGGGTGTGCAATGAGACTTTTTGGCTGTGTTCTGAGCGGAGAGCCTGTGTGAGCTCCCGGGCATTAGCGTGTGTGCTTTTGATTTGTTTGAGTTGTGCCTTACTCCCGTGTATTTTCTCGTTCTCAAGTTGCTCAGTGTGACTTTCATGTCTTTCAACTATGTGCCGAATTGATGGTGAGCTTATTGAGTTTTCTCGTTCTCTAGGTGGGAGGCGAGGGTAGGTAAGCTTAGTTATAGGTTACATCTCTTGCACGTAGTGAAACCGTGTTAGATACACTAGTCAGTGGGTGAGCGCCTCTTGTGTATTTTTTTCCTGTTTTAGTTAGTGTAGGGTATTCAGGGCGTCGCCTACGCCGAAGCTTTCGTGTTTTTGTTTCACATTTTTATTTGGTTAAGATAGGTTAGTGGGTTGGGCGTTTAGTGTAGCCTTGTTTGGTTTTGTGTCTTTGTTTTGATTTAGGCGCCACTCTATCACGCCTCTCCCTTTTTGTTGGTTTGTTTGTATTCCACTTTTTATTTTTGGCACTGTAAATATGCACACGCACTGCTGGTGCGTTTCTGGACCGCTACGTGAATAAGTTGCTGCCTTCTGCCATTTGTAGAATAAATTGCTACCTTTTGCCATATACTGTCGTCGTGGCTGTCTTTCTGCTCTCCTCTCCATTCATCGAATTTATTTTGTTTTTAAATGTTGCGGACCAATTCCCTAGACCTTGAAAGGACCGTAACAGCATACTTACCCTTAAACATTCCTGGGTATGTCAACATGATGCGTGTTTTCTTTTCAGCTTTTCTGAAATAGCAGACATGCTAGAAACCTAACTAAATGCAGAAAAAAAGCTATATATATATATAAAAAAAGTGAACATTTCATTCAATGACCCATTTAATGGGTTGTGTTTCAGTCACTATTTCAAATTTGTTCCGTTGTCTGAAAACAGAAAAAATATCTAAATGAGAACAGTTTTTTGGGAATTCAGTTGTTTTAAAATACAGTACCCAATGTGAGCTCCGAGAGTAGGAGAGAAGCAAACTGATGAACAGGTGATATTAGGCAAATGCAAATGTGACGCAGTGACATTGATTTGCTAATTTAGCGACTTTTCCATTAAAAATAATTGGCAAGAGTGGGTAGAGTGCATACTGTTATTGTTTTGCTCATTAAGCATTTAATTCTTAGCATTTAGCATTCTAATATTTGCTATTTTTAACTAGTACAATCTTATAATTCAGTCATGTATCACAAGACATTAATTGCTGGACTGGAGTGCATGGATTACTTGTGGAGTATTGTTATGTTTTTAGCAGCTGTTTGGACTCTCAGTCTGACGGCACGAGGATCCGGTGTCAATGCATCTGGTTGTTTGTAGATTTTACTCCTCTCAAAATGAAAAAATAAAGTTGAGGGCATGTTATACTGGCCCAGATGTAGTCAAGTGTAAAATGGAACGTGTAAACTCAACTGGATAGCAATCCCATCAATCGTGAAGTGCACTGTAAAGTCTCAAATCCTCAGAACATTTAAAACAATTATGTTAGACCATAGGGAGATTTTAAACGAGATAAATGAAACATGAGTGCTCACTCTATTTCACAGTCAATTCACTCCATATGTTTTTCTTCCTAAAGCTCATTTGAATTTGATCCAGATCACAAGACACTTATGGGGTCTGTTTCCTGATGAGAAAACAATAACCTTAAAACAATGCTGAATGCATTTCAACTGAAATTGAGAGAAATCATGCTCAAAAACAGGACTAAGTCCCTAAATGCAAATGAGCTGTTTTTATGCAAACCTCTCAGGCAAATACTCATAGGAAAATATGGAGTGGGCAACCAGTACCGACAGAACAGCATTCTACAGATAACACATACAGGATGTAGCTTGTCGTGTTTTTTTAAATTTTTTTTAGCGTTTTTAGTTTTTATTACATTTGGATCTGTTTCTATATTAACAATGGTGCATTACAATGGACAAACGATCTTGAAAGATGAAAACACAGATACCTTTAGCGTGAATTTTAGATGATGCCGTTGCTATATCACGTGGATGCTGCAATTAACAAGAGAGAGAAAGTATATTCACCTTATTTTTTGACGTAAAAGCGAGTGCAGTAATTTGTAACCTGAATGTGCGAGGCTTCCGGTGTCATTCGCTTGCAGTTGTTTTAGCTGTAGAAAAACAGTCCGTAATATGTGTTATCATATTATTTGAATGTGTTGTCCTAATCATGAACACATTGGTTTATAGCACAAGTTTAAGGTTTACTGCACTTTGTTATTCTTCTAGCTATTTACCTATAGCAGCTAATGAATCGGAAGTGGGACATTTGCAGAAAATAGCTTACTTCTGTGGTGGATACATAAGCTGACGACTTCCTGTTCAAGAATAGAAACGAATATATCATTTTCTCAAAAAATAAAATGACAACAGAGTATTGACTCTTTATTGGCACTACAATGTAGTTAGTGACAATATTGATCCAGTAAACATGCAAAGGTGAAGGACTAAGGACACTTGGACTTTTTGGTGACAATGGTGACTTTGCAGGCCTGTTGATTTTAAACAATAAAATACAAATCTGACACTTATATAAATAAGTCATATGCAGGCTACACCATCAACCGGTATTAAAAATATCGTTAGGAATTTTTCTGCCTCAAGCAAAAATGAACTGCAGTTTAATTCTGTGCAGTAAAGCAGGCGATTTACAGGAACTGCAACACTTGTTTTCAGTTCACTTGTTAATGTGCTATCCCAGCTAATAAAGTAAGAACACTTAGCTAACATTTCCATTATGTTATGAAGACATTATTTCTGAATGAACACTACTTTTGAATGTTCTAAAAATAAGGAATAACATTTAAAAATGTTGAAATATGAAATCCCAGCATAACCTGTTTGCTAAACTGTAAATCTGTTGAGTTTTATAAACTAATGTTTCAGCAACCTTCATTCAGCTTTAATATTTAGCAGCGTACACTTTTGTATGATTTACTTATGAAAATTATGTATGATCCACTTATGAAATACAGGAAGTACTTAGTGTAACATTATCATTTTCACACTCCTTATCCTGAGATCATTACCAGTTACCCGCATGAACATCTCAAATGATTTTTAGTAACCATTTCCAACTCATATTACTTCATGTGTACAAATTAAATATTATGTAAAAAACATTTTGGAGTGGATAATGAAGGAAAAGAAAGTCAAACCCAGTCAACCAGTTCTCAGTGAACAGACCTTGAAACAAGACAAAGAAAAGGCTCAGATTTCAGTTTAGTTAATATGTTTGATCACTATATAATTCTCATTCTTCCATCTGTGTTCTTTTATAGCTTTAATGACTTTGGAAGCTTGTTTCCACCACGGACTAAAATATTAAAAAGGTAATTGCAACTTTTTTGGTATCTCGCAATTCTGAGTTTATATCTTGCAATACTGGGTTTCTATCTCACAATTCACACTTCTGACTTTTTTCTCGTGATTTAGAGAGAAAAAAAAAAGTCATAATTGTGAGATATAAACTTGCAATTGCAAAAAAACAAAAACAAAACAAAACCCAGAATTGCAACAAAAAGTCACAATTTTTATTCTGTGCAAAAAAAGAAAAGAAAAAAAAAGAATATAGACTCATAATGATGAGAAAACAGTTTCAAGAGATTTAAACTCAAATCTCTGAGAAAATAGGTCAGAACTGCAAGAAACAAAGTCTAAATTGTGAGATGTAAAATCAGAATAGTGAAGAAAAAAATTCAGAATTTTGAAAAGTAGCAATTGTTTTTTTTATTATTCCATGGTAAAAACAAGCTTTCATATGAATAAGTAGATCCAAACCTTTGATTCGTAGAGTAAATAAAAAAATCCAATGAATAATAAGGTGTGATGAATGGCACGTTTCACCTGAAATGCTCCTTAGTATTTGATGCATTTCAGATGGTTCTTGAAAAAATGGTGGGTCATTTTCGCCTCTGAATCACTTTTGGGAGGATGCCTGTAGGAACCGTACTTGTTCGTGGGACTGTGTTTTTGGTGACCAATTCTGAGACCTTTGCAGGTGGCAACTAATAAATCTCCAAGCCCGTCAACGAAGAATTCTGTACATAGTTGGGAATATAAAATGAAAACAGATTCTTGTTTTTATTCTTGTTGATCCAACGCTTGTTATCTCAGCTGGCATGTCCATGGATTGTTCACCATGGATCATGAATCAGCTCCATTCACATTTCTCAGTTTGTCAATTGTCATAAACTATTGTTCTTGGACAATAAATCAAGATAGTTTGTATTGTCTGTACTAGACCCATGCTTTGAATTACCTAAGACCTACACCTGGATATCATTAATCATTTCACGACAATGGATGAATATAATATATGTCAAAACATATTGTTTCACTTTAGGCAGGTCTTTTCGGGATACTTTAATAATAGAGCTCATCTAAAACAAATCGGTGACTTCATCTGATCTGATCTGAGGTCCACTCACCAGTGTGAGCCACCCTTTTGAGGAACGGGTCAAAACCGACCCTCCGCACAGCCTCTGTCCGGCCCAGGAAGTAGTTGACGACTCCATCTGCAAAGAAGCAGCCGTTGAAACCCGGGAGTGGCGCATGGGTACGACTGACACGCGTGATACAGCCGCCTTCCTCGCTGTTGCCTTCCTGGTATTGCAACTGGAAGGCAAACTGATTTCCTCCTACCTGACCACCAACCTGATGGGGGAGAGAGAGAATGAAAGAATAAACTACAAAAAGAAAACAAAGGTCAAAAGCAGCCAAGGTCTTTCACAAACATAAAAATAAGATCTCAATCTTTATCAGATCTTTATTGGACACAATACAGATCTCTATTGGGTTGAACAATATTTCTCATACTTTAGTGAACTATAAACATTTATTGCACATGTGAAACAGTCCATAATTCACAGGTATAATAACTCGCAGTTAATAATAACTCACAGGACCAAAAGTAAAAGTAAAATAAATTTTTAATGGTAAAAAAGATTTAGATTTCAAATAAATGCTGTTATTCTATTCATCAAAGAATCCTGAAAATAAATATACCTCAGTTTCCATGATAATATTAGGCAGCACAACTGTTTCAATATTGATTATGATATAAAAAGCTTCTTGAGCAGCAAATCAGCATATTAGAACGATTTCTGAAGGATTATCACTGCAAAAAAATGCTTTTCTTACTTAGATTTTTTGTCTTGTTTCCATGTCACATGAAACATGTCAAAACTAAGTGAGTTTTTGCCTGAAACAAGCAAAATAATCTGCCAATGGGGTAAGCAAAATAATCTTGTTTTCTGTTTGAAATAAGATTATTTTGCTTACCCCACTGGCAGATTATTTTGCTTGTTCTAAGCAAAAACTCACTTAATTTTGACTTGTTTTTTTCTGAAAACAAGACAATAATTTGTACTTGTCTAGAAAATCCTTCTTGATTTAAGAATTTTTAGATATTGTGGCTGAAAACAAGACAAAAAAACTAAGTAAGAAAAGCATTTTTTTGCAGTGATGTGACACTAAAGACTGTCATACTGAGACTAAAGAAAATCAGCTTTGCATCACAGGAACATATGACATTTTAATGTATATGAAAATAGATTCTTTTAAATTGTAATAATATGACTGTTTTACTGTATTTTGATCAAATAAATGCAGCCTTGGTGAGCAGACAGCCTTAAAGAATTTTTTTTTTGACATAATTACCACATCTAGTTCAGGAACGGCTTCCATAATGTTCACAAAGCTCTCAATGCGCGTCTCATTGAGGAACACAAAGTCATCATCCACCCACAGGAAGTACTTAGTGGTGACCTGCGACACTGCCAGATTTCTGCCTGCAAACCAGCCCTGAAAAGCCAAACAATGAAAGCAGGTAACCTTAACATGTCAAGAAAATTACATTAACATTCAATCTGAAAAACCTGACGTTTGTACCTGTGCCGGGGGCATTATGTAGTGCTCTATATTGTCACCGACCACCTTCTCTGGGTTCAGACTGTCATCAGCAACAATGATCTTTATTTTTGGGTAGTTCAGACGGATACTGTTGATGAGGACATTTAGTTCTTTGTATCGCAGAAATGCTTTAATTAGCACAGTCACCTGAGTGTTCACATCTACAGAGAGAGTGGGAGACAATTATGTGCCCATAACAGATTGTGTTCACATGATACATATACTGTGATTACACTGTAATATTAATAAAAAAGACAAAAGTGCATAACAAAATCACTAAAACTAAAACTAAAATGAAAACTGAATATAAAAAAATAAATGCTATTAAAAATATTAATAAAAACTATAATAGTACATAAATGATACTAAAATAACATGTTTAGAAGCATACACTGCACTCTAAAAACAGTGTGTAAAAAATGTTAGTAAAAAGTGCTATGGTCCAAACTTGGTGATTGGTTAACAAAAGTTTCTTTACTATATATGGTGAAAAACTGTAAAAAATCTAATGGGATGTTTCATGTAATTTTAAAAAACAGTTTTTGGAAGTGAAAAAGAACAAGTGTCACCCAGAATTCCCTCTATGACACTTCGCATTTAATGGTTAAACAATTGTTTCTTCTTAATTTTTGTTATCAATTATGTACATTTAGGTTTTCTGTTACAACTTATGTTGCTAAATTAATGTTTTTGCATAATATTCATGTCATGTTTGTTACAGTGTTTTGTATTAGTGTGCATGAACTTTGACTCGTTATATGGCTCTCTCAATATGACCTGTGTTTTGGCGTATATTAACTTTATATCATTTAATAAAATGTACTGTATTTTACTGTAAGACCTAAAAATGTGGCTGCCATATTTTTTAAGGTACAGTTCAACCACAGCTGCTGGTTTCTTACCATACATTTCACAGATTTATTGTTATTGTTATAAGTAGTAGTAGTATTTTTATTTATTTATTTTATTTTATTTTTACAATGTAAAATATTTTTTATTTTTTTACAGTGTAAGTATGAGTATTTGAGCTCACCTTTTCCCGGGTCATACAGAACAGGAATTGACAAACGTCTGATCTCAATCGGGAATATGACCTCATGGTTCTCAAAAGAGAAGTACGCTAAGGACATAAATGCACGTGTAAAGTCAGTACATTCCGATTAATGTTTAACTTAAAATGTATATGATTTAGGATACTTTTAACTTAATAATTGTATCATAAAAGTTGTCCATGTGTGACTCATTATATTCCAAGGGCTTGTCCAGTTACCAACATTTGCGGTCTTGGCCATTTGAGAGCATGTGCACGCAACTGGAAGTAAAACACCAAAGTGCAGCGCCCTTAATGCACAGTAAATCCACACTATCTTGAATACTGCTCTGGAGCGGTATTTGAGGCTAAGCGTATCCAATCGTGCATCACGTTCTGGAAATAAATCGTGAGACTTTTGCAGAGATCTCGCAAGGGGTTGCAGAAATGAATAATAATTAGATATTTCATATAATTTGGTAGTAAAACAAAGTGTTGCACATTTTAGGATGAGTATGTTTATTTTGTACAACATTTGCAACGGCTTTTTTATCACTTAATTAGAAGCACCACAATTACTAAATTGAACAGACATTTAGAATGCAAAGTACTAAAAAACTAAATAAAGTTCTGTAAACGCTTGCATTTTTACAACACTATAAGTGTGTCCCATCGGGTAATGAAAAGTTCTACACACACTTGTGGTCTTCATGCCCACTTGAGAGCTTGGGTCAAATACAGGAAATACGTCATGTATGTAGACAAGTGGTCAAGTGCAAAGACTGCAAGTGTGGGTATTTGGACAAGCCCCAAGTAATTTTGAAGAATGTCTGTGTTTTTTTTTTCTTCTGTTAGTCAGGTCCAATGTTATTTGGAACCTAAAATTCTTCAAAAAAATCGGTGTTCTGCAGAAGAAGTCTAAACCGGTTTAGAATGACATGAGAATAAACGATGATAAAAATTTAGATGAACTATTCCTTTAGGTCACAGGTTACGTACCGAGGTCTTCGGTCTTGATGTGGTAGATGGTGCTGGTGTAGGTCAGTCTGCTCAGCAGGTCGTTGAGCTGTTGGAGGCTGCTGGATGAGATGCTCAGATGTTTCTCATTCTGGCCGTCCACCTGCTCTCCTTCCTGGACATTCATCACTGAAAGCACTCCTTTCTGCACCCTTAGAGAAACCTGGAGAGGTTTCATATCATTTGAGCTCATTTTATACACTTCACACTTGATGACTCCTTTTAAAAAAAACACCCATATTGAAGGCAGGGTAGGTGATTTGGTTCAAAAACATGCTGGTTGAAAGTCTCTTCACGTCCCAATAGCAATCAATAAGTTAAGTGGTCTAAATGTATTTAATTGTTTTTATATCGTCTGTGGAAGTAGGGCGTAGGACCATAAAATGTTCGTCCAATCATATCCATTGGTCTGAGGGCTACGACAGGCTGTCCTACCTGCCTGTCAACATATGTATTTGCATACCTCCATGCACCCTGTTCGCACAGACATGATACGTCATCAGCGCGTTCCATTGCCCCAAGTGAGAATTTGCAGGGAGAGAGAGTGATTTGCTGGGAGGGTGGGTTTTCTTATGCTTTCAAAACTAGCTTGCTATTGCTAGCCTCTACGAAATCACCTACCCTACCTTTAACAGCTTTGGATCAAAAGCTCACAAAGCATCAATTAAAAGAAGGAAAAACCCCAATACAGAGACCGTCTGAAACCAAACCAATGATTGCGATCAACATAAAACCCACCACCTTTATTTAGTGAGAACAGCATATTCAGCAGGACAAACCTTGTAAAACGCTTTCTTTTGTGTTTGCAGAGCTAGACCTTTAATAATGACACATTTCTTTAATTAATGAAACACAAAGATTAATAAAACAACGGACAGTCTTATATTGTAGGGGATCAAAGGAATTGATGAACAGAACATTCAAAAGAGTCAATCTTTTTTAACATCATAAATGTTGTTACTTTCACTTTTAATTAATCAATTTCAAACATCCTTAACGAATTAAACAATTACTTTCCCTAAACTATTTAATGGCAGCAAATCAGCATATTAGAATGCTTTCTGAAGGATCATGTGAATAAGAATAAGAATAAGATTGCATTCAAAAACATTTTTAAAATCTGAGCGGTAGTGTATGTCTCTCTGTAATCTTCTGGAGATGCATTTAAGAAACCTGAGATCATTAGCAAACAAATAAAGGATAGACAGAAATCAGACTCACCAGGAATGAGTGTTTTATTCATGGGAGTCACTCTGAATCCTCTCATCGGATACTGGAGTGGGGTGTTGGCCGGGACGAGAAGAAGAACATCATTTTCTTTACCTGATCTGAAAGACACATGCCATTATTTTTAAGCAGTTCATTCAGACTCAGAGGAATGACTGTGTTTGTGCCACAATGAAGAGATCTGAGGAATTGTGAGTAACCTGATCTGGTGTTGTCTGAACTCTTCTACCCGGCGTTTCTGCAGGTCATCCAGCTTATCTTTTGACACAAACTGGTTTGCTGGCATAGTGTTTTGGCAGGTACAGGGTGTTGGATTCTCATTTGGAAAAGGCCCGATACTGAGATGTGTAACAAGCAACAGATGAAAATCAGAAACAAGGAAGTCACTGCTTCAGGGTTGCTCATAAAAATGAAACAAATCTACTTACTTTGGTTTGGGAAAGTCTGGGATTTCTGGGTCATGGTAGCAATTTGAGAATCTTGAGAAAGTTGTGTGAGTGGGGGGAAAAAAATAATTTGAGTACAGTTTGTATGGACTTATTGTCTGTAACCAAATAAAACTTAAGCAGGAGTGAATCGTATCAAATATCTTCCCACACCAGAATTAAATCACTTTTGTGGTATGTTAAAGACGTTAAGCGTTACCTAACTGTAACATTTTTATTTGTAGCCTTTACACTCTGAAACTCCTGGGTTAAAACTACCTAATTTGGGTTGTTTTTAGCCCACAGGCTGGGTAAATATGATACAGAATGTATGTTGGGCTAACCCAAAGACTTTAGATATACAAAGATGGTACACAAATATGACTAAGAATGGGCAGGGTTGCTCATAAAAATGAAACGAATCTACTTACTTTGGTTTGGGAAAGTCTGGGATCTCTGGGTCACGGTAGCAATTTGAGAATCTTGAGAAAGTTGTGTGAGTGGGGGGAAAAAAATAATTTGAGTACAGTTTGTATGGACTTATTGTCTGTAACCAAATAAAACTTAAGCAGGAGTGAATCGTATCAAATATCTTCCCACACCAGAATTAAATCACTTTTGTGGTATGTTAAAGACATTAAGCGTTACCTGTAAGAGTTAACTGTAACATTTTTATTTGTAGTCTTTACACTCTGAAACTCCTGGGTTAAAACTGCCTAATTTGGGTTGTTTTTAGCCCACAGGCTGGGTAAATATGATACAGAATGTATGTTGGGCTAACCCAAAGACTTTAGATATACAAAGATGGTACACAAATATGACTAAGAATGGGAGAAAGTGCAATGCGCAATACGGCGGAATAAGTCCTGCCTTCTAAATAAGGAGCAGTTCAGTTTTTTGGTTTCACTCAAAGTCTGTTTAGTACCTTTGTAATACACTGATAACCACCAAAATCAGGTAGTGATGACAAAGACACATGATGAACCAAAGCTCATCACAATCAGCTCTTCCACAAGCTGAGAAAAAAAATACTAATATAAATATATATATTGAAGATGCACAATGTCATTCACACAAATACCAAACATCATCATGGTAACAAACATGATACTGAAATAATGCAATAAACATTAATTTAACAACATTAGATGTAACATACAACCGTAATTAACATAACTGGTAAGAAAAAACTAAGAAGAAACATAGTTATTTCAACAAAAAAATATCAAATGTGAAATGTAACACAGGGAATTCTGGGAAAGTCAATTTATGATTTTTCCCTGTAAACTATACATTCTTTTTCACTTCCAAAAACTGCATTTTACCATAAACTTACATTAAATGTCCATTACAGTTTTTCAGTCTTTTACCATTAAAATCACAGTCATTAGCATTCAGTCATGTGGAAAAAAAAGCAGGCAAAGCAGGGGTTTTCAAATTTTAGAGGAAAAAAAGATTTTAAAAGCATTTTAACAGTAAAAGCCAAATATGCATATAATTTAAAATATACATATATATATATTGTGGCGAGCGTCCCGAGGGCAGATCAGCGTCGCCCTGGAAACGCCGCTCCGGCACTAATCACCGACTGCGAACACCTGAGCATAATGGCCAGCACACCTGGAGCTCGTTGGCAACGGCTTTAAAACTGGGAGGGAAAACACACTAAGGCGAGTAACATGCTCCCTGGAAGAGAGACTAATGAGTGTTTTCTCTCCCGCTGTACAGAGACTGACTGAGCTCCTGGCCGTTTGCCACACTTCACGGAAGATCACCGACACTATTTCCACTTGGACCGAGAGCACTTTCACCGAGCACCGTATTATCACTTCTCTGTTTAAATAAATCACCATCCGGGGATTTGTGCTGTTAAAAATCCATCTTCTGTGTCTGTGTCCTGATTCACCCCGCTACAATATATATATATATATATATATATACACAGTATATATTTAAATAATATAAATGGGCCGCATTAATGCACAGGCTTACCTGGGCTTAAGCCCACACTCTTAGAAGAAAAGGTATAGAACCCCAATGAACCTTTTTTTCTAAGAGTGCAGGGCCCCCGGTGATGCCGGAAAATATTGTAACCGCATTTTATGAGTTGACTGTTCCCTTGAAATGACGCTTTATAGGTTTGCTTTGAGTGCACTTGCGGGCTATAGGGTCATTACCAAGCGTCAATATGTGAGGAGTTGGGAGTGAGAATGTGTTGGTTATATCTTTCACTTTTGTTAGAGTAAATACAGCTGAATAAAACAAAAACTGTCCGCCTTCATTTCATCATAAATTTCTAAATGTTCATTTTTTTAACCATCATTTCGCCTCTGTCTCTTGAGCCTTTTGCTGACAGAAAATGGTTTTCAGAAAAGACTTTACTGGTTTCAGGCTTCATTCTGACCGCTTTTGGATCGCAGACGCAGACAAAACTTAAACTATTTCTATACCAGGAAGAACTCTTCTCACTCTAAAGGAAAATACATTTTTTGCTGTCTAACAACTTCCTTGTATGTGCAATACGTTTTATTGTGCTTTAGCTTTTCATCATGCACTGTTGTTTTAGCTTGTCCCTATAATGAATATAATGTCCCTGGAATGAATATGAAATGTATTAAATAGTATGAAAAACATTTAATTATTGACACTGACTCTCTAGTATTCTGATAATGACGAGGAAAAGGAGTACACTGTTTAAGAGTCCATATACACAACATATTTCTATGTTATATTAAGCATAAAATTTTTTCAAATCCTTTATTTAAAAATGTGCTTCATGTGGTAACATCATTATTGGATATTATTATAAGTTAGATTATTATATATTATATATTATTATAAGTCATTATAATATTATTATAAGTCAGAAATATGATTTTATTTGACTGTCAATCGAAATAAATATTTGACTGAATCTAATCGAAAAAAAAAAAATTGTCACGACAATAAAAAAAACAATTTTAACGTTCACTGATGTACGAGGCACTTACCTCATTGTCTGTAGTGAAGTTTTACTCCAAAAATCCCCGTCAATATAAAATAACGCGAAAAGAAAGCCCATTAAAAGAATGGCGATGAATACAGTTATGCGGGATCTGTACATGATTAAATCTGTCGCGATTAAAAACAATGTAATATATTGATTTATAGGCGGTCTATATCCACATCAAAATTAAGCTTTGAAACTCAAAATACGCTAATAAGCGTCAAAATAAAGCCATTAAAGATACCGTGGATGTTACCTGTTGAAGAGGAACAGGTGAATGAAGGGAGTGACAGATTCTAGAGGACGGATATGTGGCTGTTTGGAGGTACCATTTCTGTAATTTTGGGGCGTCTTGCTAAATTGACAAGCAGTTTGCTTCGTGCATCCACTTTAACAGCATAAAGAGAGCCAATTTATCATTACCGAACAGTGTATGCATTTTAATCACCTACATTATATATGATTTCTCCTACATATATACACTTCACCTACATATATACTATGATTTCTCCGTCCACGTCTCTGAGCGACGTTTTATAATAGCGCATTTAATTTATCTGCTCAGGTAATGTTAATTGGCAGGGGCGATTCTAGGATTTTAATTTTAGGGGGGCTCAGCCCTCAGTGAGGGTATAATAATAATAATAGCCCAATAATAATAATAATAATAAAATATATATAAATAAAATAAAAAATGTGTGATTAGGGGTCGTATACTAAACTTATTGCAGTATTTCACTGTATTACATATAGGTATAACATATAACTGAATAAGCCAAATTCAAGTATTCATGATCTCACACACACAACCTGTTTACTGTACAAACACAAAATTTTACTCTTTGCATTTCTAGTACAACCCTCTTTACTTAAGTATGCAAACCTCTTTGCCACATGCGCTGGAATATGTATTATATTGAAAGTTACATTTTCAAAAGAAAATGGCAACATGATCGTTTTATAAAGTATGCGTTCATATGTGCTACATTTTCGCGTGAGGAAACAGCTGTGGTGTGGTGTGATGAGGGGTGAACGCAGGGAAAACTTTACAGTAGATGGGGAACCGATTATTGCTCCCCCATGATATTTTGTAAACTGTATTTATGTCGAAGAACTGCACAGATGCAGATATTATAACAATCTATCGATAAACACTTCATCCTCTGTTTCTGGCTCTGCACCGCTGTGGTCTGCGGATTGAAAAAGAACGCACTGAAAGAGGGGGAGGAGCCGATCGAAGTCTGCCGCCGTTTTCATATGAAATTTAAAGGGGACGGAAGCGATCACGAATTCGTGTACAGTTTATGGAGCTAATCATAAAATGGCCTAGCGACGCGGCGGTTAATGGTATGACCCATTTCAGGGGGTGACCAATTACGTTTCAAAATCAGTCACAAAATCAGTTCCATCCTTTGCGGGGGTCAAGCCTTCTTAAAGGGCATCCATACATTACATTTTATTATATTTAAATTAATTGTCCAGGACCACAAACATAAAAACAGAACATGAAAGATAGGCTAAAAGCAGTGTTTCTCAACCCTTGTCCTGAGCGCCCCCCCAACACTGCACATTTTGTATGTCTCCCTTATCTGACACCCATTTCAGGTCCTGGAGTTTCTTTTAATGAGCTAATAAGTTGAATCAGGTGTGTTTGATTAGGGAGACACACAAAATGTGCAGTGCTGGGGGGCGCCCAGGACCAGGGTTGAGAAACACTGGGCTAAAGAAATATTTTGTCAATTGAGTTAAAATGTTGTCCAAATAAGAACATGATGATATTGGAGAATATTATAAGAAAGTCATTCTGAGAGGTGAGTAAAGCTAGATTTCGAAAATGTATGAAAAAAAAAAAAAAAAAACGAATTCACTGTGTCTCTGGCTCAAAAAGCTTCAGGAAAATGGCCACTTCCAGCCTTGACACACGAGTTCCCTTTCAGTCGGTCACTCTTGACGTCACGTCAGTGACCGACGAATTGGGATCTCGCTTAGAGAGACCAATCCACTTCGAGTGTAAACTAAACAAGCCAATGCACATTGGCATGCAATAATTGCATCCAGCTGCCGCTGATCATAGCGTGAGAATAAAAAGGCAGCCGGTGCAACGCATACCAGCTTTTTGGTTTGGAGCCGAGCGACAACATCGTTCTGCTGCTACCAAACTGCTTCGTCTGTGACGAGTCTAGCGTGCTCTAGGGAGCTTCTTGTGCTGGTGGATGGCGCTTCAGCAGTGGTCGTTCCTGTGTCGAGTGGGTTGCGCACTTCAGGCTGCACTACCCCCTGTCGTGCTGCAAGCGGCCATTTCCCCCATTTTGTTTTTTGTGCATCTCAGCACCTAAAAGAGCATTTCCCTGAAAGAGCCTATTTCTCTAAAAGAGCTTACACGGGTGCGTCTTTGTAAAGATGACGGATCGTCTTTTTAAAGATGCCGTTTCACCAGTGCGTTTCTGGATGCGGTCGTTACCTAGCGCCGGGTGATGGTAGACACGATCGCTGCCTCACGTGTCTGGGCATTAAACATGCTGAGGTGGCGTTCGCGGATGAGTCATGTTCCCTTTGCGGGAAGATGATCATCTCAGAGCTGCGGGCCAGGCTCCGTTTCCTCCAGGGGGGCGGAGCTCCGTTGCCTCTGCCGCGATCTAGTGTTCGTCCTGGCG
>NW_015641041.1:1394583-1395656 GCF_001515625.1 Sinocyclocheilus rhinocerous | reverse complement strand
CACGATCGCTGCCTCACGTGTCTGGGCATTAAACATGCTGAGGTGGCGTTCGCGGATGAGTCATGTTCCCTTTGCGGGAAGATGATCATCTCAGAGCTGCGGGCCAGGCTCCGTTTCCTCCAGGGGGGCGGAGCTCCGTTGCCTCTGCCGCGATCTAGTGTTCGTCCTGGCGACAGCCAGGCGAGGACTATTTCGGGCAGTAGCACGGGCGGTCTGAGGGTCTACAGTGGTGGCAAACCCCTCAGGGAACCAACCCTCGGGTCATGGACGGCACCTTTTACTGCCAGAAACCGACCTGCTGGTTCCTCCTCCCTCACCACCCTGGACAGGGGTGCAGCTAGGGGGTATACGGCGATCCCCCCGGTGGAGCAGTCGGTAGCGATGCAGTTGCGTCCCAAGGCCGCCTCCTCCTGGCGGGGAAGCCTGTCGCTCCCCTCCCGGGCCTGTAGGCATTCGTCTGGTCTGACCGGCAGAGCTTATACGGCTTGTGGAGAAGTTGCCTCCGACTTACATGCTATGTTGTTACTGCAGGTTCATCGGGCCAAGGCACTGAAGGACCTGCATGAGGGTGGTCACGATCCGGAAGTTCTGAAAGAGCTCCGAACCGCTACTGACCTTGCGCTCCGAGCGACGAAGGTCACCGCGAGTTCTCTGGGTCGTGCGATGTCCACACTTGTGGTCCAGGAGTGCCATCTCTGGCTGTGTCTGGCCTGTGTCCCAGACTGGCCTCTTCGGCGACGCGGTCGAGAGCTGTGCCCAGCAGTTCTCGGCCGCACAGAAGCAGACTAAGGCGATTCGTCTCATCCTACCCTGGCGGGCAGCTGCTGCCTCCACCCGTCCACCGGCCACAGCGCTCCAGCCTGCTCGTCGCCGTGGGCAGCCCCCTGCATCAACCCCCACTCCTGTGCCCCATCCGCAGCAGCCTCGAGCAAGCGGCGCCGTGGAGCTGGGCGTAGGCAGATCGCCCCGCCCGTCCAGGCCCCCGTCAAACTTGGCGGTGAGCGAAAGAGCAAGAGGCCCCGGGACGGGTGACCCAGAGAGGGAGGAAGCTGCTCTTTGGGGGATGGTGAAGG
>NW_015641041.1:1390853-1394342 GCF_001515625.1 Sinocyclocheilus rhinocerous | reverse complement strand
TTTCAGCAAAGCGGCGTCGGGGAGCGGGGCGGAGGCGGGCCCCCCCGCCTGTCCAGGCCCCCGTCAAACCTGGCGGTGAGCGGAAGAGCAAGAGGCCCGGGACGGGCGACCCCGAGAGAGAGGGAACTGCTCTTTGGGGGATGGTGAATGCAACTCTCCCTCCCCCGGAGGAGGGCCGGGTGGAGAATCTAGAAAATCTCGATGAGAGAGCGGTTTTCTCTGTCTCTGGGTCACAAGAGGGCACGGAGAGTCGCGGACGGACCAACACCGGACCACACTCATCCTCCTCTCTCGCCAGCAGGCAGCAGCGGGCGGTTCGAGAGCGTCATCAAAGGCCCTACTCACGCACCCTCTGCCAAACTGTGGAACCAGGTAAGCGTTGCACCGTACACTCAGACCCCTCTTCGCTCTGCCCACAAGCCGCCCGAGTTGGGTCCCTGCGTTCCACCTCGCTGACCCACTGCAGGTATGGTGGTTGCTCTGCTGGTCCCGCTTGCACAGTATCTGGGTACCTGGCTTGCGCTACCCAGCCCGTCTCGCTGGCTTCTGCGGACCATCAGCCTCGGCTATGCGATTCAGTTCGCCCGGCGTCCCCCCAAGTTCAGTGGCATCTAGAAAGGCGGTGGGTTACGACCAATCTTGGATCTGCGTGTCTTGAACCGGGCCCTTCACCGGTTACCGTTCAAGACGTTGATGCAGAAACACATCTTCTGGTGCATCCGTCCCCGAGATTGGGTTGCAGCAATCAACCTGAAGGATGCGTACTTTCATGTGTCGATCCTTCCGCGCCACGGACCATTTCTGCGGTTTGCTGGAGTGCGCCTAGAACAGGTCTTCAGGCATACTGTGGTTTACGTGGATGCCTCCACCACCGGCTGGGGGGCCACGTACAATGGGCACGCAGTATCGGGGGTGTGGACGGGTCCCCAACTGCACTGTCATATCAATTGCCTAGAGTTGTTAGCGGTGCGCCTTGCCTTGAACCGTCTCAAAGGGCACTTACGAGGCAAGCACATGCTGGTCCAAACGGACAACATTGCTCCCGTCGCGTGTTGCAACTCGCCCGCCACCTCCTTCCTTTGGAGTCGGAAGGTTCTGAGGTCACTTCGTGCCATTCAAATTCCGGGTCTGCTCAACCGTACGGCCGACGAGCTGTCACGAGCTACGCTCCCAGGAGAATGGAGACTCCAGCCCCAGACGGTCCAGCTGATTTGGAGACGTTTCGGAGCCACTCAGGTAGACCTGTTTGCCTCTCCAGAAACCTCTCACTGCCAGTTGTTCTACTCCCTGACTGAGGGAACACTCGGCATGGACACACTGGCACACAGCTGGCCATGGGGCCTGTGCAAGTATGCGTTTCCCCCAGTGAGCCTTCTCGCACAGACGCTGTGCAAGGTCAGGGAGGACGAGGAGCAGGTCCTGCTGGTGGTGCCGTATTGGCCCACTCGGACCTGGTTCCCCGAACTAATGCCCCTCATGACAGCCCCTCCCTGGGAACCTGTTCGTCGAGTGGTGTTCTTCTCACGAGAAGACCCCCGGAAATGCCCGATCAGGGTCGTGCTTTCCTTTTTGCAGCAAGGGTTGGAGTGAAGGCTATCTACAACAAAACATTTTTCAGGTTTAACTGGTATTTTAAATTTGTTAAAAAATTCTTTATATGCTAACAAAATTCTTTGATTGTTTATTAGCTGACTGACTAATATGATATCATTTTCAAACCACTCAAAAAAAAAAAAAAAAGATTTGTTTTTGTACAAAATATCTTTGTTGTATAGAGTATCTCCTAGGAAATTATGCTTATAAGCGAGTGTCCATGTCATGAGAGCTTGTTTATGAAATTTTGCAAGCTTAACTGGATTTTTTTCAATAATTAAGATAGATAAGATAGAATAATTACACTTTAATAAAAATAAGAGATCGCCCATTTGCCTGAATAGGTAGTTGGGAAATGAGTTCCAAATACTATCTTTATTCTTTAAAGATAGTAATAAATACTTCTTTTATTGCTGTTGATTCTCTATCTCACTATCACTCTCTGTTGCATTTTGCATTATTGACACAATATTTTCCTAATTAATGCTGTACAGTTGCTTTGACACAATCTGTATTGTTAAAAGCGCTATATAAATAAAAGTGACTTGACTTGACTTGACTTAAATATTGGATAAGCCAGTTTAACTCAATACCTCTAAACCACCATGATCTTTTGAATTACATAAGACTTCTTATCTCAAATAATGTGGCTTGTTTTCCCAAATAAAATCAAAAAGCATTTTATCCAATTTATTAATTACTTTTGGGGTCTATCCAAGGATAGAGACACATAAAATAATCTGGAGATTCCTTCAGCTTTTGACAAAAGTACCCTCCCCTGCACTGACAAATCCCTTTGTAACCACATATTAAACCTCTTAATAATTATATCAATAATTGGACTGAAATTTAGATCATTATGCAAATATTCATCTTTATAGACAACTACTCCAAGACATGTTACTTGGTTTTCAATTGGAATAATACAACATTTTTTTAAACTACAATCTTTAAGAGGAAATATAACTGATTTATCCATATTCATTCTTATCCTTGAAACATCTGAAAACAATTTTATGCAGTTCACAGCTTCACTTTAAAAAAAAGTGGTATCATCTGAAAACTGACATAACTTAAGTCCATCATTGCCTGGTGATTGATTATCTTTAAGGTTCCCAATACACTCTTTAATTTCCTCCAATTTGAACTCATCACACAATAATTTAAAATCCTCCTAAATCATTTTACCTTCACCTGAAATATAATTAATTCATTAAAAAGTTATTATTAAACTGAGTAACACACTGTGATGTCTTTTTAACGTTCTCTGTGATTGTATTATAATTTAACAATTTACTTATAGAGGTTAATTCACCATTTCTATAATGAGTATGATTAATGTTGACATGCAATATTATCATTCTATCCAAACTACCCGTTTCATGGCTTAGGACCTGACACCTGAAATTTCCTTTTAATATAGCGACCCCTGCAGATCTAGTATTGCAATGTGAAATCCATGTCATTTCCCCATTGACTCCTCCAGAACTTTTCATCTTCTACAAGCATGTGCTTGTAGCTTCGCGGAGCTACAAGCATGTGCAGAGCTTCGCAAGCAAAGCTCCGGGTCCTGACAACATTCCTGGGCGTGTACTGAGAGACTGTGCAGTGGAACTCACTGATGTCTTCACAGACATTTTCAACATCTCACTAAGTCAGGCTGTTGTCCCCACATGCTTCAAAGCTACCACCATCATTCCAGTCCCGAAGAAGCCGTCTCCATCCTGCTTCAATGACTATCGTCCAGTTGGACTTACTCCTATTCTCATGAAGTGCTTTGAACGGCTAGTCATGCGCCACATCAAGTCTGCCCTCCCCCCCTCCCTGGACCCCTTCCAGTTTGCATCCATCAGGCTGTCAGGAAGCTGAACTCCCTCCGGACTTTGCCCCCCCCCC